>NW_027187391.1:39227304-39259834 GCF_028583685.1 Petaurus breviceps papuanus
GAGAGAGAGAGAGAGAGAGAGAGACAAAGACAGAGACAGAGACAGAGACAGAGAGAGAGAAGGACAGAGAGAAGGAAGCCAGAGTAGGGAAACAGAGCAGAATATGAAGATACCCTAAAAGAAGGATAAAGGTACAAGACAGGAATTAAGGAGGAAAAAATAGATACCTTTGAGCTGGAAGTTGGAGAGTCACTAAGTCCTTTCTCAGGTTATGGTCAAGGGTTAAAAATGAATGATCTGAGAATAATTGAGTACCTAATTAGAGGAGACAGCATTGTCCAGAAGAAAAGGATCTAAGTTTTAATCAATCATGTCCTTGATTGAGGACATATTCAAAAGATATAAGATGGAGTAGCCTAGACAGGCAAATTCATGGGAGAAGAAACTAAATATCAATATCAAGGCCAAGATAAAGCAGAACATGAGGAAAGAAAGAACTAAAAAGAACAGCCTGAAAATCCTGAAGTCCTTATTGAAGACCAAAATTAGAGAATTTTTGCAACTTGTGAAACTATTTTATCTTCTGTTATTATTACCACCCCCTTTCTTTAAAGTTTCTCCTGAAGTGCTTTCTAATAAATTCTACTTTTCAGATGTCAGTTGAGGTAGAAGAAGTATAATCTGCAACTTTCACCCATACAAGGGTTTTGCTGGTTGGGACCCCAGGACAATTTAGGAAAATAGCAGTGATAGAAACCAATTGTAAAGTATCATTCAAATAGGTTTTGGACTTGATCTAACATGAACTAAAGGGGTTGTTCCCAAGGCAGGCTCCTAGGGTCAGCTGCTAATGGGACTGCACAGCATAATTACAATTGATTCATATATTTCATAACCATAACCACCTATTACTGAGAATTTGAAACCTTTTAGTTCTGCTTCATCAGTTGATGAATCTAACATAGTAACCTCTACAGTGACATATGCAAAATGATCAAAATACATAAAAATAATAAAGGGGTGTTAGGGAGATAGAAGGAAAGGAGAAAATGGGGGAAAGAAAAATTTGTAAAGTAAGATTAATTTCTTTTCTCCTCATTGACCACAGAATTGATTTCTGGAATGTTTTCATTTAAGAAGAAAGAAGGTGGGAGAGGAGAAAAGGATGAGAGGAGAGAGGAGGGGAAGGGAGGGCAGGGGAGGGGAGAGAGAAAGAGAGATCCAGAGGAATTTTATCTAGGTAGAAAGGTTATGCTTCTTTAGAAAGGGATTTGGGAAAATACTTTTTTATTTGTTATGAGGCAAGGGTGATGTGGAAGGTGAGGGGGAGGAAGAGCAGGAAAGAACAAATCTGTTGAATATAAAGAAGAGATCAGCACAGGAAATTCAGTCCTCTATCCTTCCACCCAGGTTAAATAAATAGAATGCTGTCCAAAGCAATACCAGTTGTGTTCTTGAACATTTGCTGCTGAAAACTCAAACCTATTCGTTACCATGTCTGGTTTCTGTGAGTTTGGTTGCTGTTTGTTTTTTTGTCTCTTCTCATAAATTTCAGCAAGATTATTTTCCTCTCTTGAGGAAGTAGAGGGAAGCTCTTTGAAAGTCTTATTTCATAGAAGACCATATGGAACTGTCTCATGAAAGATGCCTGATATCTCATTAGAAAATCATAATAACAACAATAAAAATGATAAGCACCACAAAGGAGAATTTTTCTTTTGATATAATGGTTGTCTATGCAAAAAAAGTTGCTGTTGCAAAGAAAGGAGGGGACAAATAAGGAAACAAAATATGTAGTTGATGATGGATCTATTTATTTTGGCAATTTGATTTTGGGAGACATGTTTTCTTTTGCTGGAAACATACAGGTGTAAAATCTCACATTCTCATCTTGGGAAAATGTGTTGCCATAGGAGAGGAGCCAAAAGCCTGTGCCCATCTGTTTGTCTTTCCTAAGAATTTTTCATTGATCTGGAGAGGAGAAAATTATGAGACACTATCAAGTGAACAGAGTGCATGCAGGACAGTGCTATGGAACGGGATTCTAATTTGGAATCAGAAAATGGAAAATCCAACCCAACTCTCCTGCTTCCTGCATTTTTAAACTTGGCACAATCATTTAACTCCTCTGGGACTTGGTTTCCTTATGTGGAAAATGACAGGTGATAATAAATTATCTCAATGGTCTCTTTCCAATCTATTTTTATTTGTAATTCTTATTCTCATTCTATGATATTTCATGGGATTCTTTTCATGCTTAAGTGCTTGGGCAAGGGGACAGTTCTTATGTTCTTTGGATATGTTGAAACAGGACACCTCATTTTGTGACCATGCTGCACTAGGAAAGTCACATCGCTTCTTTTTGGTTGAATGCCTTCTTCTGTAAAATGGGGGTAATAATTGAACCTATCTTCCAGATTTGTGGTAAGGATGAAATGAGACAATATTTGGAAAGTTCTCTGCAAACCTTAAAGCATCATCATCATTGCAGTCTTAGATTATTGTAGGAAGTGTGTTAGAGCTCACATTTATGTCACATTAAGGTTTATAAAGTGCTCCCCTTGCCACATCCTTACGAGATAGGTAATGGAACTAAATATTTCCATTTTGCAGATGAAGAAAACTGAGATTCAGAGAGTTGAAGTGACAAT
Organism: Petaurus breviceps papuanus; assembly: GCF_028583685.1. NCBI lineage: Eukaryota > Metazoa > Chordata > Mammalia > Diprotodontia > Petauridae > Petaurus > Petaurus breviceps. Next base: position 39,229,896 of record NW_027187391.1, read on the forward strand.
GTCAGAACTAGACCTTGCAGCTAAGTCTCTTGACCCTGTGCTCTTTCCACATCTCTGCTTCTGTTTTACTTCCCAGCTTATTTTATATAATCAATAAACAAATATTTATTAAGCAGCATACCTAACAAATGTGCCAGGCAGGCAGTGGAGATAAAAGGGAACAGGAATATGACTGAACCCTTGATTTGTAGATATGAGGAACTCCTAGGTGAGGAAACTCCCTTCATCAACTGGTCATACATTTCTGGGACATTATACTTAGAGAGTTGTCTGGACACTAAAAGTGCAAATGCTTTGCCCAAGGTAAAAGAGACAATGTAGGAGAGGCAAGATTTGAACCCATGTCTTCCTGGTTTCAAGTCTGACTCTTTGCTATGTCATGTTGTCCTAGGAGGGAGAGAGGTGGAGCAGGAAGGAGAGAAGGAAGGAAACCATACAAAGACAAAAGGGAAATAGTCCCTGCCCTTTTAGAGCTTATATTTTGTCAAGGGAGGTAGTATGTTTACGTAAGGAACTTTCTCTTTCAGGTACTTGCCTTACATATAAAGAAATACAGTGATAAAAAGAGAAGAAAAAGTACATTTATGTAAGAAAAAAAGTAAATGGAAAAGGATGCAAGGTATTGCTTCTTTCAAAGGTGAATACATGAAAGAAATAGGAAAAGAATTTGGTTGTAATAAAAACTACAAAATTATGAATGAATTTTCAGATAAGAAAATTAACAGTGGCATAAATATAAAGGGATAGACAGAGACAGAAAGACAGGAGAGAGACAAAGACAGAGAGGCAAAGATAGACACAAAGAACATTTATTAAGTCCTTACTATGTTCTTGGCACTGTTCCAAGTTCTAGGAATATAAATACAAGCAAGATAGTCCTGCCCACCTTCAGTTTACATTCCAATAGGAGAAAATCATACATAAAGGAAAGCTAGACCTGAAAGGGAATGAAAAAAAATGATTAAAAAGACGTGTCTGGTCAAGAAAAGGTGAACACACCTTTCAGAAACCAGCAGGTTTTGTGGAATGGGGCCAAGACTCAAATGAATAGAATAGCAGTAAGAGATTATGATAATGGCCACACTATAGGTGGCAAGATTTAGAACTGGTGGAAAGTTACATGGAAGCCAGGCAAGATAAGTCTATAACTCATTTATCAAGTTTCAGGTAGTTCCAGGAGCATGGTTCAAAGGACCAGTGAGGGAAGGAGGGAAATTAGACTGATGAAGAAGATGTAGGAAGTATGATTTGCAAATGATGGTTAAGGGATATAGGGTGACACCTCTTTTGTATGTGAATAGTTTGATTTAAAGATAGCTAAACAACTTTTATTTATTAAAAATTATTTTTAAAATTCAAGTATAAAAAATAACAGAAAAGGAAAATGTTGGATGTTAGAGGAGATGTGGGAAAACTGGGACACTAATAAACTGTTGGTGGAGTTGTGAACTGATCCAACCATTCTGGAGAGCAATTTGGAACTATGCCCAAAGGGCTGTAAAACTGTGCATACCTTTTGATCCAACAATACCACTGCTGGGTCTATATCCTAAAGACATTCAAAAAGAGGGAAAAGGATCTTTATAGCAGCTCTTTTTGTGGAAGCTAAGAACTGGAAATCAAACGGATGCCAATCCGTTGGGGAATGGCTAAACAAGCTATGGTATATGATTGTAATGGAATATTATTGTGCTATAAGAAAGACAAGTAGGATTATTTCAGAAAAACCTGGATTTTCTTGAACTGATGCATAGTGAAGTGAACAGAACCAGGGGAACATTGCAGACAGTAACAGTAATATTGTATGATGAAAAACTGTGAAGGACTTAGCTGTTTTCAGCAATACAATGATACGAGACAATCCTAAAGGACTAATAATGAAGCATACTATCCACCTCCAGAAAAAAAAAAACTGATATTGATTGAAAACAGCCTAAAACATAGTTATTTTTTTTAAAGCAATCGGGGTTAAGTAACTTGCTCAAGGTTACACAACCAGTTTTTTCTGGGTGTGGTGCTAAGTATCTGAGCCCAGATTTGATCCAGGTCATCCCGACACTGGAGCCGGTGCTCTTACTCACTGAGCCACCTGGACACCCCTAAGCAATTGGGGTTAAGTAACTTGCTCAAGGTTACACAGCCAGATGTTTCTGGGTGGGTGCTAAGTGTCTGAGCCCAGGATTCGATCTCCAAGTCATTCCAACACTGTAGCCGGTGTTCTTACACGCTGTGCTACCTGGCCACCCCAATACGGTTATTTTCACTTTTATTTTTTTTATTTTATTCATCTCCTTGTACAAAATTATTCATATGAAAATGTTAATTGCACATCCATAACCTATAGCTGATTGCTTGCCATCTCATGGAGGGATAGAATTTGGAACTCAAAACTTTAAATGAAAATGTTTAAAAATTGGAAAAAAGATAGAAGAGATACTAAAAAAAAGAAACATTATTTGTCAGACAGTGGACCTCTTTGAAGACTATGGTATGTCTGGACCTGAAAAGGATTGTGTCCATTTGTATGCAACTTTTTAAAGATGTAATATGTTAAAACTTAGCCCCCCCCCAAAAAAAATCAAACAACCATTTGAAGATTAGAATATGTTTAAAAATAAGGACTGTTTATTTCAAAGGGGAGGTTTGATGAGTTTTTATCTCTTAAATGAAAAGTAAATCTGTGAACAGGAGCCGAATCTGAGTTATTGAAATTATTAAGACTGAAGAGTGAAGAACCTAGTAAATCAAGATTGAAGACTGAAGAAACAACAATGGGTATGAAGACCAGCATTGTTGGATCTATGTAAGGAAAAGGCAGCCTAAACAGTTAGAAGGAAAAAGCCTTCAACTATATGATCCTTAATCGGCTAAAAAGAGGTTCAACCCCACTGAACAAAAGCTTCAGTCTCTGCTACTGCCTTTCAGTCCCACCTAGAGTTTGAGAAACTTGAAACTTCTCTGAAGTATGTGGTACTCTCTACTAATGTTTTGGGTTTGGGATATAAAAACAGCTATGCAACTGCTTTGCTGAAGTCTGTTTGCTACAAGCTGACTGATTGTCTCAGTAACCTAGAGAGTGAAGAGCTGGCTAGACTTTTAAGGCTTGTCCAGAGAGTCAATTTGAGCTCTTTTAATATGACTTTTGTCTGCTACAATCTACACCATCTTAGTGAGCTGAGCCAACTTGATAAGATGTGCCATTCACTGTTTTAACAATTCAATAGTTCAGTAAAAATGTATTAAGCACCTACTATGAGCCTGGCATAAATGCTGGAGTGCTAAATAAGTGCTAAATGCTGGAGAAACAAATAAGAAAAACAGCCCTCATCTTCAAAGAGTGTACCATTTAAGGGAGTAAGACAAAACACCAAATGATGCTGGAAAGGGAGGAAGGACACCAAAGGGTACTAGCACAGGAGCAACTTGTTCCATAGAATTGAAACTAGGCAGAGTTGCAGATACAAAGTGGAGTGATCTGCAAGTTCAACTTCTTCCCTCTTTAAAGGAAGTCTTTAGGAGTTTAGGACTCCACCCTCAAGTAACTTCTAACCAAATTAAGAGAATAACAAATTCTCAGTATTTTTAGGGTGCTTTGAGTTTGTGAATGCTTCATTGGCTGGAGAGTAAAATAAAAAAAAATATTCCCAGTCAGAGAATAGTGAGGAAGAGGAAGGGGAGGAGTTAGCAAAAAGTCGTTTTGTGTGGCACAGATATTCCTGAATAAAGTCATATTATCAAAGCCTTGAGTCAGAGTTGTGAGTTACCCTGAGCACATAGGTTTTCCTCCCTAATGTGTTTCACTATCAGGTTTCTGTTTGTGTGTGTGTGTATGTGTGTGTGTCTTCTCTCATTCACAAATATTGAAAGCATTGGTATATGTTTATGCTTTAGTTTCTTTGCAGGTTTGGTGTGGATTATGAAATATTTTTTTTATTTCTGCATTTGCTTTAACAAAAATACTTATAATATTTATTTTGCCTCATTGTTAAGTGAAAGGTTATGTTTAAGATATGAATTGTAATCACTGTGATTGGCTAGGTTTGTGTAAATGGAAACATAAAACCAGGAGCTCAAAAAAAAAAACCCCATGCAAGCAAAATAAGAAGGAAAGCAGGAAACTGGGGAAATGTTTTTATACCAAGTTGCTCCGACAAAGGCCTCCTTTCTCAAAGGAACTGGGCCAAATTTATAAAAATAAGAGCCATTCCCCAATTGAAAATGGTTAAAAGATAAGACAGGCCTTTTTTTAAGAAGATTAAATCAAAGCTATCAACAGTCAGATGAAAAATTGCCCTCTTTTCTTTTTCTTTTTCTTGCAAGGCAATCAGGGTTAAGTGATTTGCCCAGGGTCACACAGCTAGTGCCAAGTGTCCGAAGTCCTGATTTGAACTCAAGTCCTCATAAACTCCAGAGCCATTGCTCTGTCCACTGTGCCACCTAGTTGCGCCTCTAATTCACTCAATTAGAGAAATGGAAATGACCACAGCTCTGTTGTACAACCTCACACCTATCAGATTGACTAATATGATAAAATGAAAATAAGTACTGGCGGAGACGTGGGAAAATAGGAACACTAATGCTTTGTTGGTGGAGTTATAAAATTAGTGAGAACCATTCTGGAGAATAATCTGGAACTTTACTTTATATATTATAAAATTATATAAACCTTTTGACCCAGCAATACTACTACTAGATCTATATCCCAAAGTGTTTTTTTAAGGGAGGGGAGAACCTATATGTTCAAAAATATTTGTATTAGCATTTTGTGGTGGAAAAGATTTGGAAATTGAGGGAATCCCTGCAACTTGGGAACAGCTGAATAAGGTGTGGCATATGATTGCGATAAAATACTATTGAGCTATAAGAAATAATTAGTAGAGTGGTTATAAAAAAAACTGGAAATATGTCTTGTCTTTCCTCAAAGAGGACCAATGACGTCATGATATTGGTGACAAAGTAGAGTGTGTTTGTAACTAGTCAGTTGAATATGAGCTCAGATAGCTCTACCACCGATCAGACACAAATAGTCCATTTCAACATTTGGGAGGGAGATGTCTCTAGATTTGCATATCTCGTGTTTCCTGTGTGCTACTGTGATTCTGCTTTGTTCATAGAGCACAATTCCTTCTTTGATGCGAGCATGCCATTTTGGACAGTATTGTGTCAGTGTCTCCCATGTCTCATCATCAATACTAAAGTTCTTCAGAGGGACCTTGACAGTGTCTTTGTACTGCTTCTTCTGACCTCTGTGCCTTATGTGAGTTCTCTGTAAAATAGTCTTTTAGGTAAATGTGCATTTGGCATTTGGACTACCTGGCAAGTCATCAGTATTGCACCCTTAGTAATAGAGTTTGAATGCTTGGCAGTTCAGCTCAAAAGAGGACCTCAGTGTCCAATTCCATATCTTGCTAGGTAATTTTCAGAATCTTCCTAATAAAATTCAAACAGAAGTGGTTCAAATTTCTGGCATGTCACTGGTTGACTGTTTAGGTTTCACAGCCATACAACAATGAAGTCAGCACAAAGGTTCCATAGAACTTAAGTTTGGTATGTAGCCTCATACCTCGTCTCCTATGCTTTCTTTCAGAGTCAGCCAAATACTGACCTAGATCTGGCAATGTGTGCATCAACTTCATCATCTATGTGAACATCCCTGAAATGTATACTGGCAAAGTAAGTGAACATATCCATAGCATTCAAAATTTCTTATTTTGCTGTAACCAATGGTTCCATGCATAGAACTTATATGAACTGATACAAAGTGAAGTGAGAAGAAGCAGGAAAACATTGTACACAGTAAGAGTAATAGTGTAAGGATTAATCAACTGTGAATGACTCAACTGCTCTGATGAAGACAATAATCTAAGACAATTCCAGAGGAACCATTTATAAATAATGCTATCAGCCTATAGAGAGAGATCTGATGATAAACACTGAGTACAGAATGAAGCAGACAGTTTTCACTTTATTTTTCTTGCTTTTATTTTTTTTTGCAACATGGATGATATAGAAATATATTTTGCATGATTTCACATGCATAATTGATATCATATTCCTTGCTTTCTCAATGGATCGTAAAAGAACAGGATGGAGGGAAAGAACTTGGAAATCAAATTTTTAATGTTAAATAAATTAGGGCAGCTTGGTGGTGCAGTGAATAGAGCACTGGCCCTGGAGTCAGGAGGACCTGAGTTCAAATCCAGCCTCAGACACCGAACACAAAAAAAAACTAGCTGTGTGACCTTGGACAAGTAACTTAACCACAATTGCCCTACCTTCCCCCCTCCAAAAAATAAGCAAAAATTAAAATAAAATAAAATAATTGTTTTTTAAATTAAAAGTAAAGCAATATATCTGGTACAGGAAAATGGAAAAGGTAGATATCTGAATCATTTTTCTGAGTCACATCCTTTCTAAGGGCATATGAATATATAGGTTATTAGGAAAGTCAAGTAAGAGTGTAAACAGTTTCAGAAGTCCCTCCAAGTGGTCTTTTGATAAATATTTGTTGAAATTTTATGGTTGCCATGTTATAGTCATGCTGGATAGGGCATAGGGCTGAAAGTCAGGTAACTTGGGCTTGGGCCAGTCACTTTACCTCTACTTTACCAAGGTCTTGAAAAGACCTTGACTTCAGGTCTGATTAGAGGATTACTAAATTCCCTTCCAGGCCTGATGGTCTCTAATTCTAGGAAGATTTATACTACTTGGATGCATGAGAGACCAATGGTGAAATTACATGGAAATAGGAAGGACTTCTAGCAGAATACCAAGGAACAAGCAAAAGATTCTTAAGACAACCTAAAAGGACTGACATAAAATTTCATTTTTTAAACTATCATATTTTGATTTGAAATGCACAGTGCCTCACCTCACTTTTTCATAGCACCTGGTAGACTGATCTTTGCTGCCTCACTCAACAAACTGACAATTTCCTTGAACAGAAAACAGGCTTTCATTTTTAAGAGATACAAGGTTCCTAGCAACAGATGCTGGACAGATGCTTTCTTTTATTTCTTTTTTTTTTTTCAAACACAGAAGTCAGACAAGGGCAAGCTTTATGCCGATGTTTGATTCTGCCAACCAGCTGCTGCCACAGCAACCAAGAAGTAAGTGGATTTCTTTTGTGAGTCTTTAATAGTCTCCAACACCAGATGTCACTCTCTAAGTTAACCATCACTCATAACTGCCACCCTGTTTCTAGGCATGAGGGACAATTTTTCTGGGCCAGTGCTTTCCTACATTGTTTCAGTAGAGAGAATATAAAGGAAAAGGGAATTTGACCTCCTTGATAACATGCTTCTTGACAACCTGTGAGAATTTGTGGTTATAAAACAAATATGCAGTCCCTAGAGAGTGTTGCAAAATGGAGCTCCAATCCCACTGGCATGCAAATCATTTAATGGGGTATATGTGATTTAACAGAGAAAGGATCAAGACTCTCAGGGAAAAAAATAATAATGATATTTAGTTTATATTCCCACCACTAGAAACAAAACATTAAGAAGGGAGCTTCTCCAGTGTGTCACTGAATAATGTGCCTGATACATTGAAAGCGAGCAAAAGAATGTCAATAATTATTCTCCATTATAACTCACACACTCTGTGGTATGGTCACTCTAGATATCCTTCAACAGACCCTGGCACAATTAAGATGACTTTTTCCCCAGGGAAAGAGCTTTGTGTTAGCTAAGCATGACTGAGTTTTAAAGGTTAGACACTGTCCTAAGGTTGCAAAAGAGAAGAGACAGTGATTCCTGTCTGTCCTTATTCACACCAGAATTTTAAATGGTCTTTCTATCTAACTATTAAATTGCTTTAATTTTTTAGAGTGCTTTTGCTAGGTTGATTGCATGGATTTTAAAACTGACCTCCCTGAAATCTATAGGGAATCTACTTGAAAAAACATTTTGTAGAACTAAAGGAAACCAGCTCTGCTTTCCACTTTTCTAGGAATTAAAACCCAGCAAAGATTTTGAAGATATTTCTGAAGATCAAAGGAACATAGATTTAAGACTGGATGGGGCCTTAAAGGTCATCTAGTCCAATCACTTGATATTACAGATAAAAAAAACTGAGACCCAGGGAGATTAAATGATTGGCTAAAGATTATATATTTAGCAAATGATAAAACTGAGATTTGAATTCAGGTCTTTTGATTTCAAATCAAGCACTCTTTCTTTGAATACAATACTGTGATGTGCCAGGCTTAAAAGTTGAAAGAATTTAATGACAAATTAGAGCTTGTTATCATAGACTAAAGGTCCTTAGCACTTTTTTTGTCTTAGATCCCTTTGGGAGTCTGTTAAAGCATACATGCCCCTTTTGTGGATATTTTTTTTAAGCAATCAGGGTTAAGTAACTTGCTCAAGGTTACACGGCCAGTTATTTCTGGGTGTGGTGCTGAGTATCTGAGCCCAGATTTGATCCCCAAGTCATCCCAACACTGAAGCCGGTGCTCTTACTCGCTGAGCCACCTGGCCACCCCTATTTCTGGATGTTTTTATGCATAAAATGTGACACATAAGATTACAGAGGAAATGAATTACAGTTATCCCATCCACATCTGAGGGATTAATGGCATGGTAATACTCCCATTTCTGGAAAGTCTGTAACAATTTTTTGGCCCTCCTTTCTTCCCAGAGAAGAAGTCTATCTGGCTTTGCAGATTTCCTTCTCTTTTTCCTTGATATGATAGAATACTATACATATATTTTATGCATTTCTGAATTTTTACACTTTTTGTGTCATCTGCTAGCCTTTGTGTATTATCTGAAGCTTCTGCAAAACTCTCCAAAAATTCCAATTTAATTTCTCATGCCAACCTGCAATATATCAAAACTGAGATTGGGAAAGTCATGGTGTAGAAGGGATAACTGTACATTGAAATACTGCTATCAATTATTTAAAATAATAAACTCATAGACACCAGGTTAAGAATCTTTGCCCTAGAACAAAGATTTCTAAATCTAATTTTAGAGTGCATCAAAAGGGATCTAAGGATTATAACATACCACCCTCTAACATGTCTAGAATGAACTCCACATTATAACCACTGACATAAGATATGTGCTCCCCACTCTCTATCTGGAAGCTCATGTACCCCAACTTCCAGTCACTCTGGAAAGGATGAGAAGGTTCCTAGGAAAGGATCACCACCACAAAGTTATATCTCAAACATTCTCAGGGACTTTGGAGTAGCCTTCTTATCCAGGGTTATAATATTTCTACTAGTCACTGAAACTTGAGCCCCCACTTTTGTGATTCCCATCTACACAAAATCAGTCATTTCACAAAGAGGATACCATTAACTTAAATATAATGAAAAGGTAAAATTGGAGTGGCTAGGTAGCTCAGTGGATAGAGCGCCAAACCTGGAGTCAAGAACACTTGAGTACAAATTTGAACTCAGAACTTTACTACCGTGTTTCCCCAATAATAAAACACTGTCTTATTATTTTTTTTTGGACAGAAAAACACCAGAGGGCTTATTTTCAGGGGAGGGGTTATTTTAATGAACATTGACAGCAATGACATGTGACTCCTCTACAATTGCTTTCTTATACTCAACAGTATAGCTCTTCCTTTTTGTACTCATGTCTGGGGGTCAAAACAGACAGAATAATAAAATTATGACCATCAGTCCTTCTTTTCACTCCATCATGCCCCCTGAGTTCTTCTTTTTTCCTCCATCATGCCCCCTCACTCCCGCTTACATACTGGGTTTTTACGTTGTCCTGCCTCAGCTCTCCTCCGCGGCACTGCTCTCAATGGCGCCAGCAAGCAAATCACTGCGCTCACTGCTGCAGCTCTGATTGGATGCAGCTTGGAGCACGGTGTGCGTTTCACGGGGGAGGGGGGGACAGTGCATACAGAGGGTACCGTAATGTAGCGTGTAGCGCAGGGGATCACCTTCACTACAGTAGCAATCTCAATAGGGCTTATTTTCGGGGGAGGGCTTATTTTAGAGGAATCTTACACAGTAAGGGGAGGGCTTATTTTCGGGATAGGTCTTATCAGGAAACACGGTAGGTGCACAACCCTGGGCAAGTCACTTAATGATCATTGCCTCGGTTTCCTCATCTGCAAAATGAGCTGGAGGAACAAATGACAACCCACTCCAGTATCATTACCAAGAAAACCCTAAATGGAATCATGAAAAGTCAGATACAAGTGAAACAACTGAACACCAACAATAAGGTAAAACCAATAGAAATCAATGTCTCATGGTTAATTAAAATAGAACAAATACAGAAATAGTCAACATACTGTGATCAATATATCTGGATCACATTCTCCCACAAATACACACAGGAGGACAAAATAAGCAAATACATCCAGAAACTTAGCAAAAGGGAAACCTAACAGGAGATAACCCATGAATTTGTGATAATTAACACTAGACTTCAGGTCTTAATATTGTTTCATGGGTAATCTATATCATACAAAGCAACTTCTCTGCAAATTGGTCTTCATCCTTTTCCTGCTGGGCAAACCTTCCACTCTTGAACTGATGATAAAGCAGTGGCAAGCTCTTTTAACTCATAATCATCCTTTTAAAAGTGGCAGGTAGGTGGTGTAGCAGAGAGCCAGGCTTCAAGTCAGGAGTGCCTGAATTCAAATCTAGCCTCAACTACTTACTAGCTGTGTTACCCTGGGCAAGCCACTTAATCCTCTTTACCTCAGTTTCTTCTTCTGTAAAATGAGCTGGAGAAGGAAATGGCAAAACACTCCAGTTATCTTTGCTGAGAAAACCCCAAACAGGGTCACAAAGGATCAGAAAGTGACTGAAATGACTTAAACAACAACATCCTTTAAAAGCTAATGAGGAACTGTTCAGCTATTGTGATGATAAGTAGATTTTTTTTAAGCCAGAGAAATATAACACCCCTAGGGTGGTTCTCTAGGTAATGCAGACAAACCCTACTATTCTTTACTCTGATGAATGCTTCAATGTCTAATTAGCTTCAACTTTTGAAAGCAGTTGCCAAGTCTACTTTTCTTTTACCTCCCAAACAATTTTTCTCTCTCTCAAAGGCAAATGGGAGCAATGTAGAGCAACCAAGAATTTCTGAAAGGCCTTGCTTGTGTCAAACTTACCATACTAAAAGGCAATAGCAAAAAATGAAACAAAATTCAGCTCTCCTCTAATTAACAGGTACTCAAGTTTCCTTCAGTCAACTCTCCAAGTGCTACTTATCTTCCAATCAGCCCATAAAACCTTCCTGTCAGTCTTAGAAGCACTCATTTTAATAATTTGCACTCACTTTTAATAGAGATACTGATGAAAAGTCAATTATCTCTTAATATTTTTTTTTCCAGAGACACAACACTGAAGCCAGGAGGAACTCTAACACATATGGACTATATGACCCTGGACAAGACATTTAACCTTTCAATGATCGAGGCAACTCTCTAAGATTGAAAGTTGAGTTTCCTCACCCAGGAGTTCTCATACCAATGAAAGAATAATTCAGTCCCTATTCCTGTTTCCCACTGCTTCCTTATACATTCCAGTTAAACTGAATATTTTATTCTTCAAACAGATGCCTTGTTCATTCTGTTTTCTAAGCCTTAATCTTTTAAAATTAAGCCTTCATCTTTTAAAATTGTACCCATCCTCCAAACACCAGCTTACAATGCTACTTTTCTGTTAAGCTTCCCATGATCTCCCCATGCAGATGTGACAACCCTCCTCCGAACTCCCTAGGCATATGTACTCCTCTTCAAATTAGATCCAATATTATGGTTTTCAGTATATATGCCTTATTTCCTCTAATATATTATAAATTCACTACGGGTAGGAACAAAGTGTTGTTTTATAGTATCGATTATTGGAGCCTTCCCTGTTGATAGATAGATGGATAGATAGGGAGATAGAAATAGAGCATTTATTAATTTTGAAGTGACTATTTGTAATTAATAAATATTTGTCATCAATAAATATAAATAATAAATATTAATAAATAAAAATTTATACTGTGTATAAATGATACAATAGAAATATTATCCATGGGAAGAAGGAATAGCCTTCCCTCAGGCTATCAAGCTAACTCGGCCTGCTGGGAATTCCCAGAGCAGGACTAGACAAAGCATAGACAGAAAGTGTTTAGTTAAGTATGAGTTTAAGCACTGGAATATATAAATGGAAATGTGAAGTTGTAATATAAAGAGGAATCTTTTAGTCCAATCCCCCTCATTTTACAGCTGAAGAAACTAAGGTCTAGAAAAGTTAAGTGACATATTCAATAGGTTTTCTGACTTTTTCACATAGTTCATATTCTTACCTCTCAATATTTAAAAATTTAGCATTTTATATTTGATAATTCTCTTTGAAACAATGGATGAAGATGAAGAGAAGGAAATTTAGGCTTAATTTCAAGAAAAAAATTTATAATGATCAGAACTATCAAAAATTAGAAGGGCTAGGGGTGGCCAGGTGGCGCAGTAAGAGCGCCCGCCTTGGCGTCGGGAGACCCGGGATCGGTTCCAGCCTCAGATACTTGGCACTCACACAAAATAACTGGCCATGTAACCTTGAGCAAATTACTTAACCCCAATTGCTTAAAAAAAATTGAAGGGCTTTCTTAGGAGATAGGGGCTTCCTTCATTGGAGGTTTTCACACAAACAAGATAACAACTGTTTGTATTGGTTAATGAAGTGATTTTTTTTTTAGTTAAAGGTTGGTTGAGCTGGTATTTAAAGTCACTTCCAAATTAGAGTTTTTATTATATGATTTTATGTGTTTTCCAGAGACACAACACTGAAGCCAGGAGGAACTCTAACATATATGGACTATATGACCCTAGACAAGACATTTAACCTTTCAATGCTTTTTAAAATGACAAATATGTGTTATGTGGACACACAGGAGACCCATGTAGTTTAATAAGAAGGTACATGAGTGTTTCAGAAATTTTAAATAAGTTTGATCAATAGGTATACTTTAGAATGAATTCCAATGTAACTCTTATACTACAGTCTAAAAAAGAGAGCCTATCTAATATGTTATAGTCATTCCTAATTGTGAGTTACAGAGCCTAGGGAAAAAGTAGTACTTTTAGGCTCATATTCTCTTTCCGGGACATTCCCCATTAGCCCCCTACATATTCTAGTCAACTGAATGTTACACTTCTTTTAAGATGAAGAATAGAGTCAACAAGTATTTTTCTATAAGTACAGGTGGGTGGGCATAAAACAAAAATGTGTTAGATGGTCATCCAAATTCACCTTCTTTAGAAAAAAAATGAATTTCTTCTTAGATAAATTTTAGAAATTTAGACTATTTTTAAAAATTGTATTGCTATTGTTATTTTCTTTCTTTTTCTTAAACCCATAAACATTCTCCCCAGTTTTCTGGTTCTCAGCTAGTTGGCTTCCAAGCACATTAGAAATTCAGGAGAGTTTACTGGCAGGACACCCAGCACTCCCTGATTTGGGGCCAGTTCTGAAGTGGAAAGGTGCGTGGAAAATGGGTCAGGGCAGTGGAAAGTGGCTTCAATTTGGTATGAGCAGTAAATGGAGATTCAATTGCCTAAAGAATATTCCTATTTGAATAGTTTTGTTCATCTCCCATCACAACATCCATCACAAAAGTAGACTTCTCTCTACCATGGTTACTCTTGGCTACTTCTGCTCAATATGAAAAATGTCTTAATAGCCATGGCCTACATACCAATATAAATGAAACAGAAAAGGTTATACAAATAGAAAGTTTCTGAACACACTAGATCTCTTTTTTGAAGACCATGTGCTTCTTGGCTTTTCCATTTTCCCATACAAGTGAGTTAAACTGAAGATCTTGTAGCTAAACATCCTTCTCACTGGTCACTGTGGTATATTGCAGTTGAAGTCAGAGAACCTGAGTTCACATTCTGTCTCTGACACTGAAAATTGTTGTGGTCTTTGGCAAGTCACTTAACTTCCCTGATCCTCAGCTTCACCATCCATAAAATAAGGGGATTTGACTACACGCTCTCCAGCGTCCCTTTCAGCTCTATGTTTATAACAATAATTAAAACAGCTCCATATTTCCCAAATTTCACCTCATTTTATCATCCCCTCAACCCTAGAATGTAGGTGCTACTATTATCCCTATGTAATGAATGAGGAAACTGAGGCAAATAAAGATTAAGTACCTTGATCATAGTATACAGCTAGTATTTGAGGCTAGATCTGAACTTCTTCCTTCCTTCCTTCCTTCCTTCCTTCCTTCCTTCCTTCCTTCCTTCCTTCCTTCCTTCCTTCCTTCCTTCCTTTCTTCTTCTTCTTCTTCTTCTTCTTCTTCTTCTTCTTCTTCTTCTTCTTCTTCTTCTTCTTCTTCTTCTTCTTCTTCTTCTGTTTTTATTGTGCCTAATTACCTTTTTAAAAATTTATTATTTTATTTTTCCCAATGACCTGTAAAAACGATTTTTAACCTTCATATTTTTTTACAATTTTGAGTTGTAAATTTTCTCCCACCCTCACTTTCCTCCTCTATCATTGAGAAGGCAATCAATTTGACAAAGGTCAAACATGTGTACATAAAACATATTTTCATATTAGTCATGTTGTGAAAGAAACACAGGCAACATCTTTTAAAATATATATGATTTGATCTTCCTTCAGATTCCATCATTTCTTTCTCTGGAGGTGAATAACGTTTTTTATCATAGGCCCTTCAGAATTCTCAGATCTTTGTATTGCTGAGACGAAGTCTTTCATAGTTGATATACTATCGTCATTACCAGGTACAGTGTTCTCCTGGCTCTGCTCACTTCACTTTGCACCAGTTCATGTAAGTCTTTCCAGGTTTTTTCTGAAACCATCCTATTCATCATTATAGCACAATAGCATTCCATCACAATCAAACAACCCCTTGTTCAGTCATTCCCTAATTGATGGCATCCCTCCCATTTCCAATTCTTTGCCATCACAAAAAGAGCTGCTCTAATTATTTTTGTACGTGTAAGTCTGTTTCCTTTTTTTAACTCTTTGAGATAAAGACCTAATAATGCTATTGCTTGGTCAAAGGGTTTTATAATCCTTTGGGCATATGAAATCAGGTTTTCTTGAGAGTGTTTTATCCACTGCACCACCTAGTGACTCAATTATCTTTTACCCTGTCATTTCTGTTTTAGGATCTCAGTTACCAACTCCCAACCCCTTGATTAGGGAGTTGTAATAGATGGCCTCCAAGGTCCATTCTAGTTTTCAGATAATGGTCTAGGGATTATAAAAGTAAACTAAAAACAAAAACAAGGTCTTCTTTTGAAAGAACAGGAAAAAAAGAAAAATAATGATAAGTTTCCACTAGCATTTTAATAAGAGTTTTGCTTTAATTAAGCAGATGAATAATTCAATTCAACAAACATGTATCAGAAAAATAACGTAAAGAAGTCACACTACAAAAAAAAGAGATGTTGGGAGTACAAAAACAAAAACCAATCCTGCCTTTAAAGAGTTTATATTCTACTGGGTTTACAACATTTCCAGAAGTAGCTTACATAAATGTGATGGCAAGAGGTAGAAAGAACTGATGACTGGGGTCATCAGAAAAGACCTCATATAGGAAGATATTTCTGAGCTATGCTTTTAGAAACTAGAATTTCTCATGAGTAGAGATGAAGAGGGTGCCCATCTGGGACATGGGGAATAAGGGGTAGAGTATATACAAAAATGTAGAGGCAAGAGAATAGCTATAATCAGTACAATTATTGTGTTTGTCTATATATGTGCATGTGCATGGGCCTGCACTCCCTGGTGAAAGGAGGTATAGGCCTTTCATTAATCTAGGGAATGCTAGGTTTGAAAGGCCCTTCCATACTTGTAGTAGAGCAAATTATATATAACTCATACACTTGGAGAGCTGCTTAAAGCATTCAGATTATAAATAATTTGTCCATCATATACTTAGTTCATGACAGAGGCAAGACTTGAACTCAGGTCAATAAATTACTCAACAAGCATTTATTAAGTACCTACTATATGCCAGATACTGTACTAGGCACTGGGATGTGAATAATGAAATAATGCCTACTTTCAAGGAGTTTACATGCTCATGGGGGAGACAAAACACACACATATATGTATACATGTATGTCAACAAATATATGTATGTATATATAGTAGTGTATATCATAATCTCATATATAAATCTTTATATTTATAGATATATGTATATAATAAAATTATACATATATTCAATTTTTTATTTTAATTATTTTAGTATGTTCAAAAAATTTTAATATATAATACAAATAATATGGAGTAGTTTATAGGGAGACTATTATATATGTTCATGTATGCATATACATGTATGTGTGTATATACATATATACACACACATAAGTTAAGGATAATATATATGTGTATACACATACATATATATGGTATATAGTTGTCACTGCATACTACTCCATATTTTTTATTCTTATTTATATTTTATCCATGTGTACATATGTACAGAATAAATATAAGGAGAATAATTACAAATAAATACAAAGTTGTTAAATATAAGATATTATGGGAGGGCTATAGCTGTTTGGGAGGATTAGGAAATTACTTACGTTGAAGTTCATGTCTGAGATAAGTCTTGAAGGAAGAGAGAAATTATATGAGGCATAGGTGAAGAAGGAATGTATTTTGTGCATGAATGATGGCCAGTTCAAAGATATAGAAACAGGATAGTGGGGTGTGTGTGTGTGTGTGTGTGTGTGTGTGTGTGTGTGTCTGTGTCTGCGTGTCTGTGTGTGTGTGAGAGAGACAGAGGGAGAGAGAGACAGAGAGAGAATTTGGCTGAATCAGAGATTGCAAGAGAGAGAATAATGCACAATAAGGCTGGGAAGGTATATCATGGCCAGCTTTTTTGTAGGGTTTTAAAGCTAAACAAGGAAGTTTATACTTTATCCTAGAAGCAACAGGAAGCCAATTGAGTTGATTGAGAGGGGAATTGACCTGGCTAGATGTGTAATTAAGGAAACTCACTTTGACAGCTGTATGTAGGATGGAGAGTGGTAAGAGATTTGAGTCAGGTAGACCATTTAGGAGATCACTTCAATAATCTAAGTGAAAGAAAATTAGAAGATATAAACATTACAAACCTGGGATGTTAGAATACTGGTGGGGGCAGAGGGAATGATGAGTTGTTTCAGACATCTTGAATTATAGAAATATTGAATTCAGACATTTAGATTTCTTTGGGATAACTCATTTGAGAGGTCCAATAAGCCATTGGTAAAGCAGGATAGATGCTCAAGGGAGACATTGGGGCTAAATATATAGATCTAGGAATCCTCTCCATAGAGATGATAATTAAACCCAGGGAAGCTGATGAGGTCAATGAAACGAGAGTGCAGAAAGAACAGCACCCAAGTCAGAGCTGTGAAGAAGCCCTCTGGTTAGAGGCTATTATACAAGCCAACAAGAGATGCAAAGAAGTTAAACAGGTAGGCAGAAGACCAGAAAAAATAACGGCATGTTTGTTTTTTCCTGACTCCAAGACTATCCCTCTCGTTACATGCTATACCTTTCATATTTATTTTATTTGTTGGATTAAAATATTATTATTGGTCTGGACAATGTATATTCTGATCATTGGGTCTTGACATACAAAAATTCTGAGCATGGAAAAATATCTTGATGAATCTGGCATAAATGGGAAGTCAATATTAGAGGCTGAATCTCCTTTCTAGACAAGAAAGAAAATTTATGACCAGATTAAAAAAGAAAAATACACTAGTTAAGTAGCTTGTGCATGATCATTCTATACTCACAGTTTTATATCTGAAAGGTCCATACTTCAAATGAAGTAATGACTATTTGGTATTCTATGTTCTTTCCATATACTTGTTTTAATGATTTTAAATAATTTTAATGATTGTGTTTTGAAAGCTATGTACACCACGAAACTTCAAATTTTTTAAGTTATCGCTAAATCAATCTGCAAATATTTTCTAAGTACTAAATTCCAGCTTTTGGGTAGGTGCTGGGGACAGAAAAACAAACATGTAATTGTCCCTGTCCTTGAGGAACTTACAATCTATTGGAGGAGACCACGTGTCCATGTGTAAGTATAGAGAAAATCTACATAAAACTCACCAAATAACAAAGGACAAACTCATTTTGGGGTGAAAGGACATATCCCAAGTGCATAACTAGTTGGAGGGCTGACATGGCATTAAAACGCACGCGCACACACACACACACACACACACACGCATGCACGCACATGTGCACAGCTCTGCAGCTCTCTCCTATGCTTATCTCTTTTTCAACCCTAGAGGATTGTGGAGGAGTTAGTTGCCATTCCTATTAAAATTATATTAACTAGAAAAAGAAAGGGGGAAAACTGACCCAAAACAAGCTTTGAGAAAGAAGGGGATCTTATAGCTTCAAGGCAGATGGGGAAGAGGAGATGATCAAAGAAGTAATAGGTTTCTTCCCTTGCTAAAAAGCCATGACTTTTCAAAGTTACCCTGAACTGAAAGTCTCTTGTGTTCCAATTTATTTAGTATTCTTTTAATACTGCATATTCAAAGAGACCTTTTCTTCTTCCCAGGGGACTTCCAGCAAAATATCTTATTTCATTAACCATCCAAATGAATAAAAATTTCATTTGAAGTGTAGTTTTGGGGAAAATTTGCCTGAGCCCCAGGATGCCCCAAGTGCCTTCATGATTTCTAATTCCTAAGTGACTCTTCAAATTTGATTAAATTCTAAAACTTCAAAGCTTTTAAAAATGACCTTATTCAATTGCCACCCTAGCTACCTTAAGCCCTTTAGGGAACTCTCACCAAAAAAATCAGACCCTTTATTTTTGACACTCATAAATGTCAAGGCAAACATACAATGATGGTTCATTTATCACATGAAAGCTGAATGAACATATGATTAGAAGCAGAATAAGTAGTAATAACTTTGGAATCTGTTCCATATTTTGGGACTCTGTGTAGACTGTGTGTGTCAATTTACATTTGTTCTCTGAAGCTGGAATTTATTAAGGTATATGAGGGGAAGACCTGGAGTTCATATTTCAAATTTTTCTGCTATTCTCCCATGTGAAAGTAGAAAAGAAGTATCTCATTGATACTGATAATTACCACCACTGCTGACTATAGTTCCACTGTGCTTTTCTATCCAGCTGAGAAAATATTTGGCTGTAAAACATCTGGCTGAGGAATGTGGAGGGTCCCAAAAGTGCTGGTGAATCTCCCACAGTGGACGTTCTTTGTAAGCAGAGTAACATGGAGTGCTAGGCAGGTCCCTGGGAATGGAGCCTCAGGGATGCCAGATGTCACCAGAAATGTCATAGACATTAGAGGACCATATAGACAGGTGCAGATTTGTTTAGTAGCCAACTTAAGATTCTTGAATGATTTGCAAAACAGGTTCAATTGATAGCAAATTATTAATCGACAGATATGCTTGACAGAACCAGAGAAGGAGAACAAAGTTTGGAGTAATAGGAAGAGTATGTACCCAAAAAAATGTACATCAAAAACAAAGAAGGAGAGATTAGCCAATTTGTTGGCTTAACTAGATTAGCCTGAAATGGTAACGTTAAGTACTCCTACCAAGTTAGACATATATCACAATGCTCTAAGCCTTATCATAATAATAGTACCACAAGAGACCATTCCCACCTCCTTTTGCTTAGGGTAGATGCTCAATCTTTATGTATTTTAAAATTTACAAAGGTATTTATATATATATATATATATACACACACATATGTGCATATATACACATATATACATATGTGTATATCTATCTATATAGATATAAATATATAGATAGATATTGATAGTATTCCTTAATCATTCACTAGTGAACTTTTAGTAGTGAATATATCAATATGTTTCAGAAAGGAAGAGTCTGCCCTTACCAATACCAAAACATTATGGAAAGAATCTCCTGGTAGTCAGGAGATTCAAGTTTAAATTCCAACTTTTATGCTTACTAGCCATGAAATCTTTGGCAACATCCCTAACCTTTTACAGCTTCAATTTCCTTGTCTGTAAAATGCATAGGGGAAGCTAAATAATTTCTGAGGTCTACTCCAGTTCTAATATTCTATTACACTATATTACTAAAGTAACAATAATAATAATAGAAATTTTAAAACTTAAAGGCCAGTAACTCTTTAGCACTTTTTTTGTACAAATATACGTGTGTAAATGTCTCATTTAATGTTCACAATGAAACTGTGAAGTAAATATTTAAGGTATTATTATCCTCATTCTACAGATAAGCAGACTGAAACAGAGAGATTATGGAACTTGGTCACGGTGAATATTTGAGGATTCAAACTGGTTTTTTTTTTCCCCACACATTTATTTTTAATTTATGGAATAAAACAAGCATCTCCATAATGTAGTCAAGTAAAAAAGACGATTGCATATGAAATTGTAAATATATACAACTTGCTATTTCTTTTAAATATATAATGAAGTTATCCTGTAAATTTAGTTGTATTTTTTGTCTCTCCCTCCCTTGCCTAGAGATGGCTACTGTTAGATACAAATACGTGTGTTTATATATATATATATATATATATATATGTATATATATATATACATTGAGATATACATATATAAACACATAAAATTATTCTATATGTACAACTATCTAAAAGTTCTTTCTCTGGATACAGATAGTGTTTTTCTTCATATGTCCTTATAGTTAATTTGGATATTTATAATAGTCAAAATGATTTGTTCGCTCAAAATAGTTCTTAAAATAATATCGCTGTCACTGTATACAGTTCTATTGGTTCTACTCATTTTGCTCTTCATTATTTCAGACAAATCCTTCCATGTTTTTCTAAGATCATTGAGCTCATCATTTCTTATACCACAGTAGTATTCCATCACAACCATATACCACAACTTGTTCTTATACCACAAACAGGTCTATCTGATAGGCCAGCGCCCCACCTACCACATCATGCTGTCTTTTGTTCATATAATGCTCTACCATTTACAAAACAGATTGCTATCAAGAAATGAGTAAGGTGCGGTGGGTAACCATACAGTCATCTTAATGCTGACATGTTGGTGGTGTTGAATGAACCTTTGTAACACAAAGAATTTTCGTGCTACGAGAAATTTTAGTAATTATTTAATCCAATCTCTTAAGAAACTAAAGCCTAGAAAGTTTTCCTGATATACAGATAGTCACACAGTTAATTAGTAAAGCCAGGATAGAACAAGTTCTCCTGCCTCCCATTCAGTCACTCTCTCTCCTATACTGTGGTCTCTCCTTTAAGATCACTCTTGGGAGTAGTAGCAATAAGTCTTTGAAAAGTTAATGTTTCTATTTATTCTTTCTGGTTTCTGAAACACCTTAGTATGCCATTATTATACTACAAGGGTCTCATGTTACGAAAATTAGTAAAGAGTAAATATTAGCAGTGCTAGAAAGAAACTGGGACAGAGAAGGGAGTCATGAACTCTGGTGGTAATCTGTATTCAGTGACCAAAAAAAAATTAAATAGTATTGACTATGAACCAGGGCCTCAATACCAATAAGAGCAATTGTTGTTTTACTCCATATGATTCCCTTCTTCCTTCCTTTCTTTTCACTCTATATGACTCCCTTCTTTCCTTTATTCCTTCCCCCTTCCCTTCCTTATCTTTCTCCCCTTCCTTTTTTCCTTCCTTTCTTTCTTCCTTCTTTCCTTCTTTTCTCTCTCCCTTGCTTCCTTCCTTCATTTCTTCTTTGCTTCCTTTCTTCTTCCCTCCCTCTCTTCTTTCTTTCCTTCTTTACCTCCTCCCTTCTTTCCTTCCTTTTGTTCCTTCCTTCTTTCCTCCCCCTTCCCTTCCTTCTTTCTCTCCTAGCTATATGACCTTGGACAAGTCACTTGATTTTCAGTGCCTCCAGCATATCTGTACCATCATAAGTTCTGAAAAGGGACTTTCTTACTTCAAGTTTCCTTTGCTAATGAAAACCAGATGTCTGACCAAAATAAAATAGCTTTTTTTCAAAGAAAAAGAAACAGTTGGGAAAGAGAATACTTGCAAGAATAATAGATGACCAAGCACATATTAGGCTGTAAATAGGAATTCTGATACATTTTTTCCAAATGTCTGTTTCCATCAGAACAGGCATTTTTCCCACTTAGTTGTTGCTAAATCATTATTTTCTGCAAGTATGTTTTTTTTTTCTGTTTTTAGAAAAAAAAGTCAGAAGGGAAAATAACCTCCCATGGTGATCGATAGCTCCAGTTGTGAAACTTGTTCAGCTTCTCTACTACAGAAATTTCTCCTATAACAAGCTAATACATTGAAGCATTTTAAAGGATTTTTGGTTTGGTTTGTTTTTTTACTTACAGAATATATCAACTCCCATACAGAGAGCAACCCAACAACAGCCAGTCAATGTATTTCTTGTCTTATTTTTAACTTTGACATCTAATTTTCTCTGACACATCTGGTTTAGTTCTCCACACATGTGTTCACATTCCCTCACTCTACAAAATGCACAGAGAATTAACTCTCTTCTGGCCCTAAGGTCTTACAGAACAATGTCAGCCATATTCATGTAACATTGCCAGGAAAAGAAAAATCTTGCAAAATCATGCGGCCATGTCAAAGAGAGTTAATAACACAAGCCTAGATGGTCTCCCCTTATTTCCTGTGGGGCTCATCTCATGGCATGACCTTCTTGACTGTAACAAATTAGTTTGACAAATTATTCCTTTCATCAGCTTATTTAATTATTAGACAGTGCTTGATAAGTGTTTCAGAAATGGACTCTTTGTCTCCAATTGACAGGGAAGATGGATCTGTTTAACAGGTTTTTTTGTTTAAAGATGAAGTTTGACTTCATGTTGGCAGACTGTGATGTGTAATGTGTTGGAAAATTCAGCCACATAGAATTCACATCCAATGTGTCATCATCTGTCTTTCTCTGGGGGGATAGTCTACTCCTGACCAATGGGCTCCTTAATGTCTCTAAATAGAGAGCTGGCTTAGAATGCCACCATACCGCACACTGTTGTTGCTAAAATATTTCCAAGTTTTATTTTTCATTTTTAAAAATCTACTTCTTGGGACATATCAAGTACATAGTACTCATGAAAATAAAACATAATTTCTATCTTCTAGACAGATAGAAGGAGAGGAGAGGCAGGCAGACCTAAGGTTTCATCGGCAAAGTGATGGAGGAAATTCCCTCTACCAATTCAGAACCATGTCTGCTCTGTAGTTTATTAAGAACATCTTGGGCTACTGAAAGGTGGAAAAAAAAATTTACCAGGTCTCACAACCAATATGTCTCAGAAGCAGAACTAGAAGACAGGTTTCCCTTCCTCTGAGGCCTGCTCTCCAGTGACTCTGCCATGACTCACAGATAAGTGATGTTCCCAGTTTATTTCAATTGTACTCTTGTATCTGCTTTCATTGCCCAAAAACATAGATTGTTTTTCCATTCCTCGTGAAAGGGCTACCCAAACTTTCTCATAATTTTCAATACAAGGATGTTTTTTCAATTAATGGAGGAAATAAAGGAACAAATGAGGAGGTTATATTTCTGTTGCTTATACCCACTGTACATCTATGCAGTGCTCTTTGGATAATGCTCAACTCATTTCTTCAGATACTATAGTATTCCATGACTAACAGTCATAGAGCATCATCAGAAGAATATTCTTGTTATAAAGATGGGCCTTCCTTCAAGAAAGAGTTTTAAGTCAACTAAAAGGCACTGAATAATTTCCCAAAGGCAAGTCAATCTTCTCTATTCCTCTATTTCAAATATTGGCCTACTCATCATCCATGAGCAGCATTAGTCTAAGATATACTTATGTACTGATAAAACCCATTCTAAGTGTTGTCCATTCAGGTGCAGGCAAAGTCTGCATACTGGTGTTCTTCATCCAATTGGATTTTTCCAGAATGGATGAGATAATTAAGCAGAATGCTTCCTTCACATTTCCACCTTTTCAAATCCTTCTGAGGGGAAGGCATTTTATTTTCTTGAAAACTCCGTTTTTCAATAGTTTTCTATTTGAGATTGTTAAGAGGTACATTCCTCAGGTCATTCACATGCCCTAACTAGCTGGTGTGGGCTGACATGTAGCTGTCAGATTGGTAGCTATCTGCTGAAGTGTTCAGTGCTGAGCTGTTTAACTTGCTGATAAGTCACTCTGCTAAGACAAAAGCTGTGAAATTTGCTTGGACTGACAGCCTGTGGCTCTCTCCTTTAATGAAAGTTAAATGAGATTTTTACAAGATCACAAGGGGGCATGTCTCCTGGGACTACCATAGACATCTAGTATTGCTTACCTATAGGATTAATCTGCCCTGGTTCCTGCAGGCAAAATATATATTGCTCTGTGCCCTCCAGGACAAGCAAGATTGGATTCAGCATTTTTCAGCATATGGTTCCCACAAGAAAAGGCTTTCAGATGGAGAAACAGAGAGCACTGAAGTTGGGGTTGTGTACTTGTGTCCATGTTTAAGCTGCCATTTTTTTCCTTGAATATTTTCACTAAGGGATGCACTCACCTCAACTGGTATATGTGTCTATTTCAAGTTTCATGGATAATGTAATGGGTAGAAACATAAGGAGTCATCTGAAGGAAAAATAGCTCAGGAAAAATACTGGACTTTTCTCCATTTGAAAAATGCATTAGAGAAGAACTTGAAGATCAGAGGTAAGTTGTGTTCTTTGTTGACAATGCAATTTGTGGAAGAACTCTTTTATTTCCCTCTTTCTTGGAACAGTTCAGAGTGTCTGAGAAAATCAATACAATTATTCCACCCAAAGAAGGGTTTTAAGCATGCATCCCTTTGGTTCACTTAGTGGTAAAACCTAAAGTAATCCAAGAGAAGATCTGTACAGGGTTAAAACATAGTGGTCCTAAAATGTCAGGAGGCACTATCAATGGCTCACAAGCTCTTATTTGCATACAACGTAAAAGTGAAAGTGTACCAGTCATGAAGAAATTCACCAAGGCATCTTCCAATTCAACTATGCAAGTCTACTAGGAGACCTTGGAATTATCATTGGTAGAAAATTCCCAGGGATTTAGACAAAGATGCATTAATGAAGACAAATATATTATTCTAATAGACAAGAAATCCTTTGAAAGTACTTAACATCAATCCAAGTCCAATGTAATCCCCTTTAGGGCTGGGGCTGTTTTCTTTTTTTCTGTCTTTCCTAGCCCCTGGAATTATCTGACCCATGGTGAGTGATTAAGAAACAATAGTGGTACAATACATGCAGTGTTGGACATGGAGTCAAGAAGGGCTGAGTTAAAATCTGGACTCAGGCACTTTCCAGCTTTGTAACTCCATGCACATTAACTAATCTCTGTTTGCCAGTTTTCTCCTCTGTAAAATGGGAGTAACCAAAGCATCAGCACAATAGATAGAATAAGAGGTAAGCAGTCAGGAAGTTTCATCTTCCAGAGTCCGAATCTGGCCTCAGAAACTTAAGAGTTGTGTGACCCAGGATGGCTAGGTGGCACAGTGAATAGAGCACCTGCCCTCGAGTCAGGAGGACCTGAGTTCAAATGCGGCCTCAGACACATAACACAAACTGGCCCTGTGACCGTGGGCAAGTTACTTAATGCCAATTGCCCTACCTTCCCCCCTCTAAAAAAGCAACCAAAAAAAGTTGTGTGACCCTAGGCAAGTCACTTAACATTGTTTCCCTCAGTTGCCTCATTTGTAAAATGAGCTGAAGAAGGAAATGGAAAACCAATACAATATCTTTGCCAAGAAAATCTCAAATGGAGTCCCAAGGAGTTGGACACAACTGAAACAACTCAACAATAACAACCTCACTGGATTGTTGTAAGGATCAAATGTGAGGATGTAAAGCATTTAGCAAGCCTTAAAAAGTTATATAAATGCTATTATTATTATTAGCATTACTATTAAAAGTCACCTAACACTTTTAAAAAGATATCATCGTTGGGAAAGATTTGGGGTTGTTGGCATTGAGGTGTATTGTATTTTGAATCCTGACTTTCACCAAGTCCCCTAACCTCCCTTTAAACTTCACTATCCTAATCTGTAAAATTAAAAACTGAATAAAAAAATCATTTATTAAGAGCTTACTATGTGCCAGGCACTCTGCTAATGAAAGGGGTCAGAAGAGAGAACCTTTAAAGTCAGCTCCAGCTCTCAATCTATAAACCAACTCCTTCATTTTACAGATGAATCTCAATGAATGACATAGTCATCCATTTGGCTGAATAAGGAGAGCAAAGGTCCTCCTCCTCACATTGGCATTAATCAGTATAACAGTCAACCTTGAATCCAGAGGACCGGTAATGAAACATGCTTTCTACCTCCTAGAAGTGAGGTGATAAACTCCAGGTACAAAATAAGATACATTTCCAGACATTCCCAATGTAGAGATTTGTTTTGTTTTCATATACATTCATACATACATATATATGATATAAGGGTTTGCTTTTTTTTCTTCTTTCAGTTTGTGGATGGGATGGCACCATTGATAGGGTACCAAAATGAAATATGTGTGTATACACATATATATACATATACATACATACACACATGTATACATATACATACACACACATATATGAATGCACAGAGAATACAAGGAAGATCAGTAGGAAACAAAGACATGTGCTTAGCATGGAACTTAATATAATACCTGACACAAAGTAGGTGCTCAATAAATATTTGCTTACTTGACTTAGATGACTTCCTTGGAAATGACATGTGGAATTGATTATATACTTTTTAAAAGGTAATGAAATTTCTCAGATTCAGGTACAAATCTTTGTTTCTGTTCTACTTCACATATGGAAATGCTCATCTTATTTGGTGTTTGTTAAGTCCAGAATGAAAAGTACTACAAAAAGAGAAAAAAGCTCATGGCTACAGGAAAGCTAGATACAATGGTGCCAGCTTCTAATGGATTCAGTTCATTTTGGTTGATCTTCTTGCAAATAGATGCACAGCTTCTCTTAGAATATCTTCCTTTCTATTCTTTTTGGAGCACAGTAGAAATTCCTTTACAGTATTTATTTTAAAAAACTATATTTTAAGTACAACAGGCCCATACAGAGAAAATGCTTGCCAAAGAATCTGAGAAATTCTGAGATTTGGCCCTTTTTCCCCTTCCTTACACAGGAAGGAAGAAAAATACTTGGGTATTTTCTTAAAAGTTTTAAAGAGGGGCTACTAGGAAGAAAAAAAAAATACTGAAAAAGATAGATAGAACTTCCTGTAGGAGAGTGTTCCTAAAGCCAAGCGCATACCTTAAATACCATGCTAAAAAGATTATAGTAACTATAGTTGTAAAGGCAAGAGATAGTAAGCAAGCAGAGATAAAACAACACAAAGAAGATGGCAGAACTTGGTCTGGCTCTAGTTTCAGTGTTAACAATGAATGAGGCAGAAAGCTTCATGAAGCGACTGTCTGAATGACTGGGCCCCACTGGAAGGAGATCTATAATTGTTCCTTTATTAATGGATTAAGATACTAGAGGGACCCTTGTATGCCTTTTAGTTATCAATATGTTAGTACTAATAATTATAAATATGTACTAAATATTAGTATATTAGTGGCATTATGCAGAGACAACATGGAATATTGGATAGAGAGTTGACCTCAAAAGCAAGAAAACCTGAGTTCAGGTTCAATTTCTAATACATACTGATTGGGTTACTCTGGATAAGTCATGAAAATTCTCTGGGCTCTCGGTAAATCCATTAAGACTACAGAGAAGATGACTTGCAGAGAAGATGCTGGCCTGCCATCTAGACAACTCCCTATACAAATAAAATTACAGATCCGGTTACTGTCCCTAAAAAGGAATTTGGTATATTAATTCATTGGTAGGCTTGGCTAGTCATAAGAGGTTGAGGCCTTGAGAAATAGAAGGCAGACTACTGATGTGTCCAGGGATATTTCTAGCTTGGAATGAAATGAGCCAGAAAGTTATTATTAAAAAGGACTTAAGATTAATCCAGAGAAATGTGATCCCAGGGTATCTATAATGGACTACAGGTTAGTGTAAGATTCCACTAGCATTTTCTTCCAATGTCTTTGTAATAGGAGTATGTGTTAGGGGTCCACCTATAAGGGGGTAGTATGTCCCTGCTCGGATTGCACTTAACTCAAGGAACCCTGAGGATGAATGCATTTACCAGAAGACTTTGGAGAAACAGCAGTTGCCTTAAGACAGAACACCAAACATACTCTCAGGAAAAAAATTCAAATACTGAAACCCTTGCCCTATGCTAGGCCTCTATAAGCCATTCTCTTTACTAGTTTTATTTTTTTTTCATACTTGCTTTCAAAAGAGTAACTAAAAGGTATGTAATCTTATCATATATATGTTCACATGCATTCTTAGAAAGTATTTAAAATAGCAAACTTTTGAGCTATCTAAAATTACTAGACAGTATGAGGTTGGAATATTGCTGTGGTATAGGAAATGATGAGCTGGTGGACTTGGAAAAATATGGAAAGACTCGGATGTATGAAGGAAAAGGTTATCCATCCTCAGAGAAACAGGGGCCAAATAAGTATAGTCCGGTCTTACATAGACACAGATTAATATATATATGTCTATATAGGAATATGATTATAGATATCTAAGTATATGTATGTGTATATAAGTGTATATGGGTAGGTGTATATGTGTGTATATATGTGTATGTATACATGTATGTGTATATGTGTGTATAAATATATCTCCTTAATTGTAGCTTTCTTTGGCTGGGAGGGGGGAAGGAGTAGGAAATAACAAAGTAAAATATGCACAGCAGAGAACAAGAGGAAACTTGCAAGGAAGCAAAGAGAAGATGGACAGCTCTGAACCCAGTGTGTAGTATTTATTATATAGGTTTTCTTGAGATGGAAATTTATTGCTATATATTTTGAATCCTCTATTACATTCTGCTATGCACATAACAATGCTGGTTTTTTCTTATTTTGTATTTGTTTAATATTTAAGTTTATAATGTGTTTCTTTTTCTTTTCTTATTGCATATTTAGGTTTTACTGTTCAAGTTTAAAATAATAAAATAAAATAGCAAACTTTTATCAGCTCTCTACACGCTGATACCCTGATATAATAATAATAGTGATATCAATTTCTCCTGTTGATTAAATTCTCTCTCAATTCCAAATTGTTACCTTATAGACAGATTAAACTCGTGGTAAATGACCACTTAGTAGGGAATGTGATTTGTATTTTGTTTTTGATTTTCATTAGCAACTGCTGAAAATACAGAAACAAAAGTCAGTAGTTAAAAAATTATAACTCCAAGTTTTGGCAGCTTTAGTTGAAATTTAATAAATTTTCAAATGGATTTTCCCTCTTCCCCCTCAGTTCTGCAGGAATTGAGTATTGAACTGGTAACCAAGGCACTTCAGGGACATAAAGCAAGCAGATAGAAAACTTCCTCTAAACTTCTTAAACTTTTCCCACTCGCCACACCTTTTCCCCTGAGAAATTTTAACACAACCCCAGGTACATTGATATATAAAATTAGGTATACAAATCAAACACTTACTGATAATAAATCATAAGGAAATTTATTTTACAATAATTCTTTGGTATACATGCACTTTTACCATTTATTAAAGGCAAAAGCAAATTTGTATACTAATGAGATGAATGTGCATGTTTATTTTTGCATGGAGAATTAAATCTTGGCAGAATATTTGATACTGCATGATGTAGAGAATCTTCATTATTTTTCAGAGTTGATCAATATTTTGATTTTATAATGGTCAATGCTGAGAACTCTACTTCACCTAAGTACATAGTACAAAATGGCAGATGTATTTTTCATGCCATTTCAGAAATTTTTGGAAATTCTATCCTAATCCCAAGCCAAAATTCATTTAGTGATTTTGTATGTACAGTAAAAACACTGTAGTTTATAACATACAATAGTCTTGAATCTGAACCAAGGTGTTTCTGGCAGAGTTCTTTGGCATTGTGTGGCATGATGGC
>NW_027187391.1:39259844-39269083 GCF_028583685.1 Petaurus breviceps papuanus
AAACACCTTGGAATCATGACATGTTTGATTTTGAATTAAATTTTGGTAGCCACACATTCTGTTACCAAATTTTACTTTTACTATTGCCAAATTTTGCATGACCCCATTTAATTAAGTGACCCCATATGAGGTGGTTACCTACAGTTTAAGACATACTGCTCTAAATTATGCTCCTGGGAAAGATGTAAAAATACTCAATGTAAAAATACTCAAGAAAGGGTCTTTTGGAAATATCTTTCCAAACTCAATGTACTGATTCCACCATTTTTACTTGTACCTGGATGTGGTTAGTGCCTTGTGCCACCATGAACCTCCATTAATCTGTTTCCTGACTCACAATCATGAATACCTCATGTGCTCTACTGTCTTCTACTCATCTCTGCCCACACATCCAGGTAAGTAGGGGAGAGCCCAAGCCACATCGAGACTACTCCAAGGACCCTCTGAGTACTACTTCTCCATTATCAGTCTGTCCACCTAACCACATAGGTTTTTTCAGAAAGTCCTTTTCAAAACCACAAGAACTTGGAAATACCTACAGTTTTCCATAGTGATCTTTCTCTAAACTTTGAGAGTTCCTGAGTCTCAGTAGCCCATCTCTGAGACAGAATTATATCTTAAGTGGCCATGGAGGTGACCCAAAGTTCTCAAGGATTATATTAGCAGAGAATAAACTTTAGTAGGTTCTATAAACCTGAAAAAAACTTTAACTATGGACTTGGAGACTGGCCATGTGTCTCATATGAGAGCTACCCCAGCTAAATTTGGAGAGGTTATCACAAGATATTTGGCCACCAGGGAGCCTGGTACAAAGTTTGTAATTAATAATGCTTATTTATGAATCGACACTAATTGTTTGTGGTTGCTGTTCATCTTTTGTGTTTGAAGGGGACCAGTGACATCAAAGGTAATATCTTGACCTGCATGTGAACTGGATTTAAGTGAGGCAGAGTTGCACAAAATCATCAGCCTTACTCTTTCTTCTAGAGTCATCTAAGTCCAGTGGCAAGACAAAAGTCAAGATGATTGATAACTCAAACAATTATCCCAGTCCCCATACTTTCCTTTTAGTTTTCAGATCCTGCCAACTATGCCATTTTGTATCATTAAGCACCCTAGCATATCCAGGATGGTTGCTAGCACAGGTTCTTTGATCTGCTTTTATGAAGGAAAGCAACTGAAAAAGGGTTAATCTTGGTTTAATCAAATATATCATTCACTTAGTTCAGGGGGAAAAGTCAGCACCCTGAACTTCAGAAAATACAGACAGAAATTATCAGCAGACAAAAAACACTGACAGAGAAAATAACACAATTCAATAGACCAACAGATAGGGCTTCTAGTTGTCTGACCATTATATACATATAGTATTAGCTACAAGAGAAAGAAGCACCAACATCTGAGTTTTCAAAGCCTGGGGACTCAATGGCTGCCCAGAGACTCATCTGGTGAAATCACACAACTCTTCCCATAAGTGAGCCCCAAAGCAAAATACTTCTCCAGGGTCAGAGGACATGACAACCTTCGTGACCCATTGCCTAATTACAAAGTAACAAAAACAAGCCTCTCCTAAGCAAGCTTCTCTTGTTGGGCTCCAAGTGCGGCCCATTAAGGGGCAGAGAAGATCTTCAAATTCCCTTACCATTACATTTTGGTGTCTTAAACATCTGACAAAGCTCTAAGTGCTCTGCAGTATCTACTTCAGTCATCTTCATGACTGTTGGAACAAATTGTTCTCATCCATTCATTCTGCCATGGGAAGGCTCTACATGCTTGGGCAGACCTCCCCCTAACTCATTGCTAGGATTGAGCCCTATGGCTTCCCCTCAACTTGGTTTAGGCCATCTGCTGAGATGGTTTTATGGGGTTGTAGTTGCTGCACATGCTACAGCTTCTTGGAGCCATAGGATAAGAGTTGGCTGATAGGTGGACACAAAAGGGGGATGAGCGATCCTGATAAGGCCTCAGTAAGCCCTCACACCAGAGATGCTAGTCCTCCCTGAACATCCCATACACAGTGATTATTGATAGATTGACACTAATTATGCTTTATAGCAAGCCATGACATTAACCACTGAGGAGTCCATGGGTACTCATTTTGCACATCAATGGAGACAGTGCTTCCACTGAGGAAATCACAGATCCTCCGAAGTACTGAAGTCCAAGATACCTGAAGACCATAGGTTTTCCCCTTTTATCAATGCTGTCATAATATATGAATGCAGCTTGCCCATATTGTTCATTATAACTATCAAAATCCCATTAGAGATTCATTTCCAAGACAACCCTTTGAATGCCATCATGAGCCCATACTGCAATCGTCACAAGGCAAGGAAGGGATATTTACAGAGCTAGTCTTAGCAGAGTAACTACCCTGTTAAGAATTTGTATATTTAAACCCTGTGTTAAATAAATCTGGCATGTGGAAATCAATATTTACCAGAAGAAAAAAGGAATTAAGATGTGTCCCCTTGTTTTAGAAAAGAATTTGCATTGGGATTACGTATAGCCCATCCTAGATGTAATTCGGTATATATACAAATTGTTAGAAACATCCCTGGGTTCTAACCCCAGCTCTGCCACTTACAACCCATATAACCTGGTGTAAATCACTTAACTTTGGGCCTAAGTATCTTTAACTATAAATTAGGGAGTTAAAGTCAGTGACCTCTAAGGTCCTATTAAATCTAAATCTATTATTTTATAAGTTGCAGAAATTTAAACAGTGAATAAAGGAAATTTCCTCACAGGGAATTCTCTAAACCAATGGTATCATGTATCTGAAATAAATTTAAAAATCCTCAGGCACATTCAAAGCTAAAAAAAGAAGTTTGCACAGCTATAATTTATATAGAGAGATGGAATGTGTATATTTTGGTTTTTGTAAGAATGTTCACTGTAACAAAGGCAGAATATGGGACTGATTAAGGAAAATAAACAAGGAGTAAGAGGAGAAGGACACAGGAACAAGCTTGGAGAGAGGACCTAGTGAGAAAAGGGAAGGGGAAGAAAGAAGCAAAGGAGCATAAAGATAGAAAAATAGATAAAAGTCAAGAGGCCAAGGACTTTTCTCCCCACACCCCAGCTATGCTGTCTTCCTCTTCTCTAATTATAACCAGGGGGGAGAGAGGTGGGGAAGCTCAGAAGGTCATTTTCAGGGTCAAAGTAGCAAGGGCCTTGAGGAATTCTTGACCTCTTGATTGTCAATCAGACCCACAGATAGCAAACCCTGTATGTTGGGAAGCATTTCTCAGATTTAGTATTCATTTGCTCTAGGACACTGGCCTAGATCACTTAAAAAGACAATTGGCTTCCTCCTTCTTCTCCTTATACCTGAATGTTTTACAGTTAGAGTTTGTACCAAGCCTTGTCAACAAATCCTAGACTACAATGATGAAAGGATACATTATTATTATTACTATAATTACAAGTGTCCCTTCATCCTGATAATCTAAGGTTTACTGAGTAAGCCTGGATTCAGACTTTTTAAAAAGCATTTAAAAGTTTTATTATTTTGTTCAATCTGTAAAACAACATATTGGGGTGAGTACTATTATGCTCAATCTACACGTGAAGAAACAGACCAAATGAGATTAAGCAACTTTTTCAAGGTCACATAGTTCAGAATTACATTTCAAGCAAGTTTCAAACCCAGATCTCTAATTCCAAAACCTGGTGCTCTAAGCACTATGATATACTATCTTAAAGCTTAATTAAGAAAGGTCATTGGGGGGAAGGGAGAGGGGAAGGGCAGAGCCAAGATGGCAGCATAGAAGCAGGAAAACTCCATGTGCTCCCCTCATAACAACCTATAAAAAACTTATATACCTATAAAAATGACTCTAAACAAACTTTAGGGCTATACAACCCACAAACTGACAGAGAGAAACAAATCTCCCCTTGAATGCAGTCTGGCAGGCCAGCAGGAAGAGTCCATCAAAGCATGCTGGAAACAGAGCCCATCCCTGCATGAGCCTGCAGTTTTAGCCTCAGGGGGTCCAAGACTAACCCAGGCTGGAGAAACTTCAGGAGAGTGGATCACCAACAGCTGTGGTGTTTTCCAGAATTATCAATCCATAAATGCCAAAGACAAAGTGAGAGATCAATGTGGATTTTGGGAACAGGGGGTTGGGGTCCAGGAGTGCAGTCCAGCCTCTGCCCCTAGGGCAAGAAGCGGCTGAGAAGTGGCAGCCACAGTGTGGCTGATTCAGAGCTCCTGGCCTGCAGATAGCAAGGGAACCAAGTGACCATTCAGAGGGTAATGGCTCTTGCTTTAACCTGCCTGGATCTGGATTGCTGCTAAGGTGGAGGTCCTGGGGTGTGTGACCAGGTGCCAGAGCCAGTAGAGGATTCTGAGAGGGCAGCCAAATAATAGCTCCAGCAGCTATGAAAACCCCAGCAATTTGGGACAAAACTCTCCCCTCTGGAAGCAGAGTTCTACTGTGGAAAAAGCTCAAAAGTCAAGTAATTGAGTGGTAACATGAGCAAGCAAAGGAAGCAAAGAAAGCACAGCAATCCAATTTTAGATTCCTATTTTGGGGACAAAAAGGATCAAAGAATGGAACAGAAGGAAGACAATGAAGTCAGAACTCCTGTACTAAAAGCTTCCAAGAAAAATATGAATTGGTTACAGGCCATAGAGGAGCTTAAGAAGGGTTTTGAAAGTAAAATAAGAGAAATGGAGGAAAAATTGGGAAGGAAAATGAGAATGATGGAAGAAAATCATGAAAAGAGAGTCAACAACCTGACTGAAGAAAATAACACCTTAAAAAATAGACTAACTCAAACGGCAAAAGAGGCTCAAAAACAATGAGGAGAAGAACATGCCAGATTTATTTAACACAGGGTTTAAATATACAAATTCTTAACAGGGTAGTTACTCTGCTAAGACTAGCTCTGTAAATATCCCTTCCTTGCCTTGTGATGATTGCAGTATGGGCTCATGATGGCATTCAAAGGGGTTATCTTGGAAATGAATCTTGAATGGGATTTTGATAGTTATAATTTGCCAGATGGA
The DNA here is from genome assembly GCF_028583685.1 of Petaurus breviceps papuanus. Taxonomy (NCBI): domain Eukaryota; kingdom Metazoa; phylum Chordata; class Mammalia; order Diprotodontia; family Petauridae; genus Petaurus; species Petaurus breviceps. The sequence continues at coordinate 39,264,862 of NW_027187391.1, forward strand.
AAAAGAATCTCAAAAGCTCACTAAAGATAATCATTCCTTCAGAATTAGATTGGAGCAAATGGAAGCTAGTGACTTTATGAGAAATCAAGATACTATTAAACAGATCCAAACAAATGAAAAAATAGAAGGCAATGTGAAATATCTCATTGGAAAAACCACTAACCTGGAAAACAGATCCAGGAGAGGTAATTTTAAAATTACTGGACTAACTGAAAGCCATGATCAAAAATAGAAGCTAGAAATCATCCTTCAAAAAATTCTCATGGAAAATTGCCCTGATGTTTTAGAACAATAGGGGAAAATAGAGGTTGAAAGAATCTACCCATCACCTCTTGAAAAAGATCCCAAAAAGAAAATTCCTAGGAATATCATAGCCAGGTTCTGGAGTTCCCAGATCAAGGAGAAAATATTACAAGCAGCCAAGAAACAATTTGAATATTGTGGAAACACAATCAGGATAACACAGGATCTGGCAGCTTCTACACTGAGGGATCAAAGGGCTTGGAATATGATATTCTTGGGGTCAAAGGAGCTGGGATTAAAACTAATAATCACTTACCCAGCAAAAGTGAGTATCATGTTTCAGGGGAAAATATGGTCATTCAGTGGAATAGAGGACTTTCAAGTATTCTTGATGAAAAAACAAAAGTTGAATAGAAAATTTGACATTCAGATACAAGAAGCAAGAGAAGCATGAGAAGGTAAATGGTGAAAAGAAATCATAAGGAAATTATCAAAGTTGAACTATTTACATTCCTACATGGAAAAATGATAATTGTAACTTATTAAACTTTTCTCAGTATAAAAATAGTTGAAGGGAATATAAATGTACATATATATGTGTATATATATATATGTCTACATAGACATATATATGTCTATATAGGAGGGTATATGGTCATATGAATACATGTGTGAATATGTGTATATATGTGTACAGGTATACATAGATAGAGGGCACAGGACCAATTGAATAGGAAGAGATGATACTTAAAAGGTGAAATTGAGAGGTGAGAGAGGAATATAATGAGAGGAGATTGAGAGAGACAGAATAGGGTAAACTATCTAATATGGAAGAGGTGAGGGGAAACTGTTACAATGGAGGGGAAGAACAGAAAGGCAAAAGGGAATGGGTCAACCTTATTCTCATTTAATTTGGCTTAGGGAGGGAATGACATACACACTAAATAGGGTATCTCACCCTACAGGAGACTATGGGTGAAGGGGATGAGAGAGGGCAAGATGGAGGGGTGGGCAGGTTGGGGGGGAGGGAGGGAAGTTAGAAGCACACACTTTTGATAAGGGACAGGGTCAAAGTAGGGAATAGAACAAGTGGGGGGCAGGATAGGATGTAAGGAAATATAGTCAGTCTTTCACAATGTTTCCACTATGGAAATGTTTTTTATAGCTACACATGTACAACCTGTATTGAATTGCCTCTCTTCCCAGTAAGGGTGGGTTATGAGGAGGAAGGGAAAGAATCTGGAATTTGAAGTTTTCAAATCAAAGGTTTAAAAAAACTTTTTTTTTTATGTGCAACTGGAAAATAAGATATACAGGCACTGGGGTATAGAGATCCATCTTGCCCTACTGGAGAGTCAGAGGGGAAATAGGGGAGCATATAGGAGAGAGCATATTTGGGAAGGGGGTATACAGTGGGATCACTGTTTTGGGGTGGTGGGTAGGGGAAAGATGGCGAGAAAATTTGTAACTAAAAATCTTGAATGAATGATGTAAATGAATGCTGTAAACTAAAAATAAACATAAAATTTAATTTAAAAAATAAAAGCAAAAAATTTACAATTTAAACATTTTTTAAAAAGTTCATTTAAAGAGAAACAAAAGTACCTTTAGACCAATAATAAACTAACAAGCAGAATTCATTTCTCTCAGGAGGTGGATATCGTCAACAGTTTCATGATTTTCTCCAGCACATATAGGAGCAAATACATTTGATGGTGGGAGTAATTCAAGGATGGGGCCTGGCAGATGTAATGTAAATGGGATTTAAGATCTTCTCTGCCCATTAATAGGCCTCATCTGGAGCCTATTGAGGGAAGCTTGCTTAGGGGAGGCTTGCTTGTAGGAAGGCTTTCATACCTTTTGCTAATTTCTAACTAGGCACTGAGTCACAATGGTTGTGATGCCTTCTGGCCCTGAAAAGTGTACATAAAGTCTGAGTTGGTATTTTGCTTTTGGGGCTTGCTTATAAGAAGGATTGTGTAATTCCCTAGTTGAATGGTATTATGACCAGAGCTCCCCAAATGCTCAGATATAAAGGCTCTCTAGATCCAGGAATATATGTAAAGTGTATAGCAATATTGCTTTGATTCAGGTTGTCAGAGCCCTGTCAGTTGGTCTTTATTTCTCTGCTTGTATTTTCTCTGTTTGTATTTTCTTTGAAGTTCAAAGTGCTGACTTTTCCCCTGACCTAGAGAATATAATTTTAAAAGAAGATTATTGATCCCTAACACAACTATCTTTCCTAGCAAAGCATATTTAAGAACCTGTGCTAGCAGCCATCATCGGTATGCCAGTGTGGTTGCCCCTACAGCAGTGTAAAAGACTAATAAGAAAAGTCAAAATAGAGTTGTATTAAATGACTTGATCACGATCACTAAGCTAGTAATTTTTATTTATTTTTTAAGGAGGCAGTTAGGGTTAAGTGACTTGCCCAGGGTCACACAGCTAGTATGTCCCTGAGGCCAAATTTAAACTCAAGTCTGCCTGACTTCAGAAGCAGAGCTCTATCTACTACACCACCTAGTTGCCTCACAGCTAGTAATTTTCAGAACAGGAATATTAACCCAAGTCTATTGATTGAAAGCTGTTCTCCCTACCACATCGTCCCTCAAGGAGCCCTGCATTTCAGGGTTAATGTCGCAGGATATAGTTACTCTTTCCCATTGGCATCAATGACAGAGTCCTAGGCTGAGTGGTTTAGAAACCACTACAAGGAATATTTGGTTGTAGCTTTACAGGTGTATGTGGTAGAACTGAATGAGTGCTTTGTTTGTAGTCAGAGGACCTGAATTTGAATCTCAATTCTGATAGTTGACCTCTGCAAGTTCATTCACCTTCAAATGTGTTTCCCCATCCATAATATTGATGTCTGGACTACATGACCTCAAAGATAACCCTTTTAGTTCTAAATCTATGATTTCATAAAGATATTCTTTGCATTTACTGTTCTTGCTTCTCCTGATTGAAGCATAGCTTCATCTTTTCATCAAAACTAAAGAATAGAGGAAGCAAAGAAGAGTGGATAAAGTATTAGACTTGAGGGTCAGCAAGACCAGGTTCAGATTCTTCCCCCAGACACTAACTCTGTAACCTAGGGCAAAGCATTTAACTTCTCTGATGCTCGATTTCTTCATCTGTAAAATGAGAGATTAAATTTAATGGTCTCCAAGGTTCCCTCCAATTCCAAATCTATGATCCTATGACCTAGAAAGATTGGGGTAAAATTCCTAGAATTTGAGACTGGGTATAGTAGGCATCAGGCTTCCTTCTACAGAAACTGTGGTGTAGGTCTAAAGGTTTTAATACCCTAAATCCTTTGGAGTATTGACAAAAGTAAGCTAATTCATTAATTCATTCAACAAACATTTATTGTGTCCCTATTATGTTTAATCCAATGAGTTATGACAAAGGAAAAATGGTACCTTATCTTCCCTGAAGGTTCATAACTTATACACAAATGAATATATAGACACAGATATAGATAGATTTATTTTTTGCTTTTTGGAGGGCAATTGAGGGTAAGTAGCTTGCCCAAAGTCACATGGCTAATAAGTGTGTCAAGTGTCTGAGGCTGGATTTAAACTCAGGTCCTCCTGACTCTAGGGCCAGTGCTCTATTTACTGCACCACCTAGCCACCCCAAGATAGGTATTTTAGATAAATAGATGGATTTAGAGTAGAATTGTTAAGTTCATAAGAGGAGTGCAAAGTGCTAAGAGATCAGTCCAGTGGGACATCATTTCTATCTGGTCTATCTACACAAACTACTGACCAGTATTGACTCAACTATGACCCTAGAGTCTATAGAGAGACCCAATGTTCAGTTAATTAATAAGTATTTAATAAGAGCCTATTATGTGCCAGGAACTATGCTAAACATTGGGAATACAAACAAAGGTAAAAATAATGCCTGCCCTCAAGGAGCTCCCAGTCTATATATATATATATATATATATATATATATATATATATATATATAT
>NW_027187391.1:39269093-39327088 GCF_028583685.1 Petaurus breviceps papuanus
ATATATATATATATATATATATATATATATATATATATATATATATAAATTGGAGCTAATTAATGGAAGGAAGGGTACTAGCATTAAGGGGGATCATGACAGGCTTCCTGTAAAAGGTAAGATTTTAGCTGAAACTTGAAGGAGGTTAAGAATCATGTAGAATTTCCTAGTAATTTTTCACACAATTATTGATTTTCCTTTACTCTATAAATGCTAGCTGTTTTAATTATTATCACTTTTTGTAATTAATTTATCAATGGCATAAAGGATAAGGATAATAGATTTAAAACTATAAGAGAATTTAGAGATCATCTACTGGCCCCCTCTCATTTTCTAGATTAAGAAATTCAGGCCAAGAGAAGTTGGAATTTCCACCTTTCACCCCCAGTGTCTAAGTCAAGACAGGTATTAAATTAATGTTTTTGAATGAATATATTATAAGCAAATGAGTGAATGAATGAATGAATTCAGCAGTTCTAGCATTTTCATTCAAGCTTTTTCAGCAAAGAATTTACTCCTATGCTAAAATGAAAGAGCAAGTGACTCTACATTGAGGAGAACAAATTGCATCCCATCTCTAGCTAAGTTGGTTTTACCAAAGAAATGGTTCACTCTCCTCTAAAGAGCCTTATCTGAAAAAGGTCACTCATGTATTTAAAGGGCATTAGTTCTGGCCCCCTAATTCTTTGCAAGTTTATAACCATTAAATCCTAGGAATAGATATGCAAGTTATCCATATAAGCCCTCACCATCCATTCTGTGTGAATAGCTCACATTAAGAAACATTTAAGGAACTAGAGGCAAGATGGCAGAGTATAGGCAGCAACTGAGCCAAACTCTCCCAATATTCCCCTTCAAATAACTTTAAAATAACACCTCTAATCATATTCTGGAGTGTCAGATCCAACACAAGGTTGGATTGAGATCTTTTTCCCAGGCAAAAACAATTTTGGAGGTCAATAGGAGAGGTCTGTGACACCAGGGAGGGGCCAGCCCAGAGCACAGTCCACATTGTAACAATACCAGCACTGGACCTTACAGGGAACTGCAACAGTGGTGGCAGCCACTTTGGGAGCTCTCAGCCTGGACACTGTAAGGATGTCAGAATGCTAGTAAGAAAGAGAATACAAGAGACCTTGTAAACTCAGGAAGAGATATTTTCTTCAACTACAAGAAAAACCTCAAGGAAAAAAAAAGTGATTTGAACACAACCTCAACAAGAATTCCTGGAAGAGCTCATAAAAGGTTTTAAAAATCAAATGAGAGACATAGAAGAAAAATTGTAAAAAGAAATGAAAATGATGGAAAAAAATTAAGAAAAAGGAGTCAACAGAGACACAAAAAAATACTGAAGAAAAACACCTTAAAAGTCACTATTAGGCAAAATGGAAAAAAGAGGTACTTGGAATATGATATTCTGGAAGGCAAAAAAGCTAGGATTACAACAAAGAATAACCAATCCAGTAAAACTGAGTATAATTCAGGGGAAATGGATATTTAATGAAATAAAGAACTTTCAAGCATTTTGATGAAAAGTTCAGAGCTGGTTACAAAATTTGATTGTTAAATACAAGACTCAAAAGAGGCTTAAAAGGTAAACATAAAAGAGAAATAATAAAAAGTTCAATAGCATTAAACTGTTTACATTCTTATATGGGAAGATAATACTTTTACCTCCTAAGAACTTTATCATTATGGTAGTTAGTAGTATACATAGAATGAATGTGTATAAAGGTTGAGAAACAGGGATGGACTGAGAGAAGAGGGGAGGATGAAGAATGGGAAAAATTATATCACATAAGAGTTTTGCAAGGAAGAGCTTTAACAATGGAGGGGAAATTTTAGCATGGCAGGTAACATTTGAATGTCACTCTTGTTGGAACTGGTCCAAAGAGGAAATAAGATACACATTCAGTTGTGTAGAGAAGTCTATCTTACCCAACATGGAAGTAGGACAGGGTAAAGTTAAGAGTAGGGAGTGGGGAGTTACAGAAGGGAAGGTGGATTTAGGAGGTCAGAAGCAAAACAGATTTTCAGTAGGGACAGGGTAAAAACAGAGAGAGAAGGATAAACTGGAAAAATAAGATGGAGTTAAATACATAGTAATCACAATTGTGAATATGAATGGGACGAACTCACCCATAAAATGGAAGCAGATGGCAGAATGGAGTAGAAACCAGAATCCAACAATATGTTGTTTACAAGAAACATGTTTGAAACAGACACAAACAGAGTTAAAAATAAGAGGTTGGAGCAGAATCTATTATGCTTTTTGTTGTTGTTCAGTCATTTTAGTAATTTCTAACTTTTTGTAACACCATCTGGGGTTTTCTTGGCAAAAATCATGGAGTAGCTTGCCATGTCTTTCTCCAGCTCATTTTACAGATGAGAAAACTGAGGCAAACAGGCACAAGTGACTTGCCCAGAGTCACACAGATAGTAAGTGTCTAAGGCTGGATTTGAACTCAGGTCTCTCTGCCTCTAGTCCCAGCACTCTATTCAATGCACCAACTAGCTGCTCCCATATTACACTTTAGCTGAGGTTAAAAATAAATAAATAAAAGAATGAATGAATGAATAAATAAATAAAGCAAAAGTAACAATAAAGATCTCAAAAGAAATAAAAGCAAGATTGAACTAAATAAGATATAAGCATGGAAACTACATTTTGCTAAATGGTACCATAGACAATGAAGTAGCCCCAGTGCTAAACATACATGCACCAAGTGACATAGCATCTAAATTCTTAAAAGTTAAATGAGTTATAGGAGAAACTAGAGAATAGAACTATCACAATGTTCCCCTCACAAAACTAGAAATATAACCATAAAATAAATAAGAAAGAAGTTAAGGAGGAGAACAGAGTTTTAGAAAAATTACATGTGATAGACCTCTCAAGAAAATTGAATGGAAATAAAATGTAAAATTCCTTTTTTTCTCAGCTATACAAAAACTGACCATAAAAATCCTCACAAACAAATGCAGGAAAACAGAAATATTAAAAGCATACTTTTCAGACCATAATGCAATAAAATATATATTCAATAAATAGCCTTGGAAGTATAAATTGAAAATTACTAGAAACTAAATAATCTAATCCTAAAGAATGAGTGGGTCAAAGATCAAATCATAGAAACAATCAATAATTTTGTTGAAAAGATTGACAACAATAAGACAACACATCACAATTTGTGGGATGCAATCAAAGCAGAACTTACTGTAAAATTTATATCCCTGAATTCTTACATCAATAAAATAGAGAAAGAGCAGATCAACAAATTAGGCAAAAACATAAAAACTAGAAAAAGAATAAATTAAAAATCCCCAATTAAACACCGTTAGAAATCCTAAAAATCAAAGGAGAGATTAATAAATTTTAAAGTATGTATAGATTCACCAAAATGACAAAGAGTGAAATGAAGTGAACCAAGAGAATGTTGTATACTTTAACAGCAATATTGTTTTAAGAACAACGTTGAGCAAATAAGTCATTTTGGCTATTATAAATACCCAAATTAACTCCAAAAGACATATGAAGGAAGACATTATCTATATCCAGAGAAAGAATTGAAGTATGTATAAAATGACTTCATGTGTATATATATATATACATATATATATATATGTATGTATGTACATAATGATGATGATGAAGGTGTAATTTCTCAAAACACAGAGGACTGCATCAAATTTATAAGAATATTAATTACTTCCCAATTGAAAAATGATTAAAAATGCAAACAGGCAGTTTTCAGAAGAACAAATCAAGGAAATCTATAGTCATATGAAAAAAATGCTCTAAATCACTATTGATTAGAGAAATGCAAATGAAAACAATTCTGAGGTTTCATCTCATCCTATCAGATTGGTTAAAGTGACAGGAAAAAATGACAATTGTTGGAAGGGATATAGAAAAACACACTTTTGAAGGAGTTTAGAACTGATCTAACCATTCTGGAAAACAATTTGGAACTATGCCGAAGGGCTGTAAAAGTGTGGATACTCTTTGACCCAAAATAACACTACTTGGTGTATATCCCAAAGAAATCAAAGAAAAAGGAAAAGTGTCTATATGTACAGAAAAAAAAATAGAGCTATTCTTTTTGTAATGGCAAAGAATTGTAAATTGAGGGGAGAGTCTATCAATTGCAGAATGACTGAAGTTATGTGATATGATTGTGATGGAATACTATCTTGCTATAAAAAATGACTAGTAGGATACTTTCAGAAAAACCAGGAAAGACCTATATGAACTGATGCAAAGTGAAGTGAGGAGGACCAAGAAAACACTATACACAATGAAACAGCAATATTTTACAACAGTCAACTATGAATGATTTAGTTCTTGTAATCAATATAATAATCCAAGATGATTTTGAAGAACTCATGATGAGGCATGCCATCATCTACCTACAGAGAAAGAATTTATGAAGTCTGAGTACAAATTTAAGTATAATCTTTTTTATATTTTGGTTTTGGATTTTTTTTTGCAATACTGTCACTATGAAATTGTTTTGCATGATTTCACATGTATAATTGATATCATTTTGTTTATGTTCTCAGTGGGTTGTAAGAGGGTTTGGAAGGAGGGAGAAAATTTGAATTTTTTTTAAATGAATGTGAAAAAGCAGACCCTGGGAGTGACTGAAGTGGCAGCAGCAGTGGCTGCTTCTGGAACTCTCAGTCCATAAATGGAATGTTTGAAAGTGACATATTTTGACTCCTAGAGCCAAGATGGAAAAGTAAGCAGTAAATAACTCTCACCCTCACTTATTGACCTTGAAAATTGCAGAGAATATAACCCCAGAAAAAATCCTAGAACAGTAGAGCCAGCAGAAAGATGAGGTGCAACAAGTTTTAGTTTGGGAGACTAGGGGGATTAACAGGAAATCTCCCTCTTCCTGTGGTTGAAGGGGACCAGTACCCTGGATGGGAGGCATCCCAGCAAGCCAGCAACAAGCCCCACCTCAGCAAACCAGTGGGAGATCCTGAACCCCAGAGTGGTAGAGCAGGCAAGCACCAACACCAGGCACATTCTAGCCACCACCAGCAGCTCCAGTCAGCACTAAGTAAGCTACCAAATTCCTACAGCCTCCAGCTGCCAGCACCTGAGGCCCCAGCATTCAAAGCCAGTAACCTGGCCCCTAGCCCCCAGCATGAGAAGCATGGGATAGTGCCCCCTGTGCCCCATAAGCAGTGATCAACCTTAAAAGCCAGGAAAAAGGCAAACACCATGACCAAATTCAACAAAGAAAAACTAAGGCTATAGAGAATTATTATGAGGCCTGGGAAGACCAAAACACAAACTCTGGAGAGTACAACATTATCAACATTTAGAAGGGATATACATAGAAAGAGAGTGTGGGTATAAGTTGACTTTGATGTGCTGATAGAAAACCTAATTAAGTGGTGAAAAGGGATTGTAATGGGATGAAAGGAAAAGAAGAGGCAGAAAAGGGTAAATTACATCACATGAAGAAACACAAAGCTGGCCATATTACAGTAGAGGGAAAGAAGGGAGGCAGATGAGCATTGTTTGAACCTTACTCTTGTCAGAATTGGCTCAGGGAGGGAAAAATATACGCAGGTAAAGAAATCTAACTTGTCCTATAGGGGAAGGGGAAAAAAGAAAGAAAGGGGGAGGGGCAAAAGGGAGGGGAAAAAATAGTAAGAGAAAAAGGAAAGAAAACGGGGGACCGATAGAAGGGAGGGCAGATTGAGGGAAATGGTGGTCAAAAAAAAAAACGCTAGTGAGGAAGGGAGAAAGGAAAAAGAAAAGCATATATGGGGGAGGAGGGAGAATAGGAAGGAGAGAAAGACACAGATAGTAATCATAACTACGAATGTGAATGGGATAAGCTCTGCAATAAAACAGAAGTGGCTAGCAGAATGGATTAAAGACCATAATCCTACAATATGCTGTTTACAAGAAACATATTTGAAAAAGAGGGATATACACAGAGTAAAGTTAAAAGGCTGGAGTAAAATATATTATGCTTCAGCTGAAGTAAGAAAAGCAAGAATAGTAATCCTGATCTCAGACAAAGAAAAAGCAAAAATGGATTTAATTAAAAGAAACAAGGAAGAAAACTACATTCTCCTAAAAGGCACTATAGACAATGAAGTAATATCGTTACTGAATATTTATACACTAATATAGCATACAAATACTTAGTTGGTTGGTTGTTGTCCTTCATTCTCAAAGAGGACCAAAATGACATCACTATGCTAAAGTCAAGTTTCTAGGTGTCCAACTGCGGCTGATCAGACCAATACGTGCTCAGAATGCTCGACCACAGGTCAGGCATAAATAGTCCATGTGAATATTTGGGGTGGATTCTATAAATTTGCACATTCTGCATTTCCTTTGAGCTGTTTCAATTCTGCTTTGCTCTTAGAGCACAGCACCTTCTCTGAGGTGGGAACAACTATGTTGAGTGGTCCTGTGCCAGTGTCTCCCCAGATCACACAATCAATTTCAAAATTCTTAAGAGAGACCTTGAGTGTGTCCTTGTATCACTTCTTCTAACCACCATGTGAATGCTTTCTCTGTATAAGTTCTTCATAAAATAATCTTTTTGGCAAGCATTCATTTTGCATTCAAACAATGTGGTCAGCCCATCAGTGTTGCTCTCTCTGAAGCAAAGTTTGAATGTTTGGCAGTTTAGTTTGAGTAAGGACCTCAGTGTCTGGTACTTTATTTTGCTAAGTGGTCTTCAGAATCTTCCTAAGACAATTCAAAAGAAAGAAATTCAGTTTCCTGGCATGGTGCTGGTATATTGAACAGGTTTCACAGTAATACAACAATGAGGTCAGCACAATGGCTCTGTAGACCTTCAGTCTGATAGTCAGTCTAATAGTTCTCTCCCATACTTTCTTTTGGAACCTCCCAAACACAGAGCTAGCTCTGGCAATGCATATGTCAATCTCATTATCAAAGTATAGTACCAAGGTAAGTGAACTTATCCACAGCATTCAAATCTTCTCCATTTACTGTAAACAATGGTTCCACATATGTATGGAATAGTGGTGGTTGATGGAGCACCTGTGTTTTCTCGGTATTAATTGTTAGGCCAAAATTAACACAAGCAGCAGAGAATTGATCTGTACTTTGTTGTATCTCAGCATCAGAGTCTGCAATGAGTACACAATCAGCTGCAAACAGTAAATCATGCACCAATACTCCACCCACTTTGGTCTTGACTTGTAGCCTTTTCAAGTTGAAGAATTTACCATGAGAGCGGTAGCTGACCTAGTTGCCATGTTTGTCTTCACTGAAAGCATTTGACAACATGGCGTAGCAGCAAGCACCCCAACATCCCCAGGGTGGCTGCCCACATAGGTTCTTAGATCTACTTTGATAAAGGAAAGCAACTCAAAATGGGTTAACAAGCTTACTTTAATCAGTCAAACATATATCGTCTACCCAGTTCAGGGGAAAAAGGTCAGCACCCCGAACTTCAGAGTATACAGACAGAATTATCAAGACAGAGAAACAGATCAAGCAGACAGGCTTCCAAACTGTCCAACCATTACATCCATACCAAATCACAGTTACCAGAGAGGGAAGAATCAATATCTGGGTTTTCAAACCCGGGGGGCTCTCAAGAACGGCTGCCCAGAGTCTTATCTGGTCAAATCACACAACACTTTTCAAAGTGAACTCCAAAGCAAACTCACATCAGGGCTTATATAGCCTTCTCCTGGCTCAGACAATGTAACAACCTTCTTCACCCACTACCCAATCACAAAGTATCTCCTGAGAAACAAGCCTCCCACCACAGGCTCCAGGTACACTTAAGCCTAGGGGCAGGGAAGATCTTAAAAATTTACATTACTATAACACATGGCTAAAAACATTAAGCTAAAAAGCATGGGAGCAAGCACACAGTCTTGTTTTACTCCACTGATTACTGGGAAGGCATAAGAGTATTGTCAATTATCTAGAACCTGGTCAAGCATGCCATCATGAAATTGATGTACAATGCTGATGAACTTCTCTGGGCAAACAAATTTTGACATAATTTTCCATAAGCCCTCACAACTAACAGTATCAGAGGTCTTGATCAGACATACGAACATTTTGTACGGACCTCTGTTCTGCTCCTGGCATTTCTCCTGGAGTTGTTGGGCAGAAAATACCATATCGACTGTTACTCAACCCTTTCTGAAGTCACATTGGCTCTCAAGTAGATGACCATCTTCCAGGTGAAGGATCAACTTATTAAGGAGCACTCTGGCAAGAATCTTGCCAGCAATGACTAAGAGAGTGATCCCCCGTGATTGTCACAGAACAATCTCTTCCCTCTACCTTTATAGAGATGGACAATGGAGGCATCCTCGAACTCTTGGGATATAACCTCATCTTGCCACATAACCTGGAAAATTTCAGTCAGTTTTTGTATGAGCAGTGGACCCCCTTGCTGGAATAGAATCAGAACCTTTGCCATGTGAAAGGAACCTAATGGCATTCAAAACCTCTTCTTCAGATGGAGCTTCAGCTAAAGAGGAGTTGACTTCAACCTGAGGAAAACAGTCAATGACCTCAACATTGATGATGGTCTGTTGAGAATACTATGGATGTGTTCAGCCCATCTATCTAGCATTATGTCCTTATCACTAATCAATGTGGCGCCATCAGCAGAGAGTAGTTGAGATGCACCATAGATCTTACCCTTATAAATAGACTTCAGGGCATCATAAAAGAGCTTTGGATTGTTACTATCAGCATAAAACTGAATTGCATCTGCCTCCTTACTGAGTTAAGAATCCTGTGTCTCTCTAAGCTTTGCTTGTACTTTACTTCTTAAAGTTGGATGAACTGTCCTGCTGGTAAACCCTGTGGAGTTCTCATTTTTCTTTTAGCATTTTCTGAATTTCGCCATCATTTTCATCAAAACAGTCTTGGTGTTTGCAAGTATTCTGACCCAGATGAGCAAATGCAGTGCTATACAGCAAAATCTCTGAAAGCTGCCCATTCCTTTTCTGCTCCATTGTTGCCAATTGTGTTGGCTAAACTTCACCTTCAAATTAGCAACAAAGTGTTCCAGTTCAAAGAAGAGTTCTAATTTGTTGACATTATTTCTTCTGGTAATCATTTTGCCTTGGGGGTGCCACTTTTGTTGAATACAAATATTTATCTTGGAAAGGGTAAGTCTATGATCAGTTCAGCATTCTGCCCTACAAATTGTCTTCATCACTCTCACATTTTGTCTGTCTCTTCTCCTTACAATCACATAGTCTATTAAATGTCAATGTTTGCTGCAAGGATGTATTCATGAAGTTTTATTGCATTTCGGTAAATAGAAGATAGTGTTGGTGATGAGAAGGTCATGAGATGCACAAGTCTTCAGTAATAAGTGACCTTTGTTGTTGCTATTTCCAACTCTATTCCTCCCTAGGATTCCCTGCCGAGTCTGGTAGTCTGAGTCAATTCTAGCATTAAAGTCACCCAAAATTATAAGCTTGTCCTCTTTTGGCACATTGATGATAAGGGTCTCTAGGTCTAGGTCTTCATAAGATTTTTATTTGATGTTGTCAGGGTTTGTCATGGTGGGAGCACTGATGATGGTGGCATGACATTTTTCTGCAAGTGACAATCACATTGTCATGAGCCTATAATTCACTCCTTTATGTTGGCATACCAGCTTGTTGGCTAAGTTAGTTTTGATTGCAAAACCTATGCCAGCTTCACAGCGCTCCCCTTCAGTGTTGCTGCTCCATAAAAATGTGTATTCAGCTGCAACTTCAGTAAGCTGGCCTTCATTTGCCAGCCTTGTTTCACTCAGGGATGTTATTTGTATGTAATACCTGCTGAGTTCTCTTGCAACAAGAGCTGTTAATCTTTCAGGTCTACTGGATTTTCTGTTGTCTATAAGTGTACGCACATTCCATGTGCTGATGGTGAGTAGAATCATCTTTGCAGGTGTTTTTGTAATTTTTTTTTTTTTAGAACACAGAGTGTGATTCGCCCCCCCCCCCCATCTGCTATGGTAATCAGGCCAGTGTTGGGTAAGCAAACAATTTTTAGGGCACCTTTTCTGGCCCCTTCCTCACTTAAGTAACCCCATTTCAAAAAAAGAAATTGAAAATGCCGTCTATGAACTCCCTAGGAAAAAATCTCCGGGGCTAGAGAGATTTACAAATAAATTCCATCAAACGTTTAATGAACAATTAATTCCAATACTATGTAGACAATTTGGGAAAATAGGTGGAGTCCTACCAATTATTTTTATGATAAAAATATGGTACTTATACCTAAACTGGGAAGAGCCAAAACAAAGAAAATTATAGATCATTTTTCCTCATGAATATAGATGTTAAAATCTTTAAATTAAATGTTAGCAAAAAGGTAACAGCAACTTATCATGAGAATAATACACTATGACCAGGTAGGATTCATACTAGTAATGAGGGACTGGTTCAATATTAGGAAAACTATCAGTGTTATTGACCATATCAACAAGAAAACTAACAGAAACCATATGATTATCTCAATAGATGCAGAAAGGTTTTTGATAAAATATAATTCCCATTCCTATTAAAAACACTAGAGAGCATAGGAATAAATGGAGTCTCCCATAAAATAAGTAGCATCTACCTAAAACCATCAGCAAATATGATATGTAATGGGGATAAGCTAGAAGCATTTCCATTAAGATCAGAGGTGAAACAAGGATATCCATTATCACCACTGTTATTCAATTTGGTACTAGAAATGATAGCTTTACCAATAAGAGAAGAAAAAGAAATTGAAGAAATTAGAAAAGGCAAAGAAGAAACAAAGCTATCACTCTTTGCATATGATATGATAATATGCTTAGAGAATCCTAGAGAATCAAGTAAAAAAACTACTTGAAATAACCAATAACTTTATCAAAGTTGCAGAATATAAAATAAACTTACACAAATTATCAGCATTTCTATATATCACTAACAAAGACCAACAGCAAGAAATAGAAAGATACATTCCATTTAAAGTTACTGTAGACATTATAAAATATTTGGTAGTCTGCATGCCAAAACAAAGCCAGGAACTATATGAACACAATTATAAAAAAAAAAAACTTAAAGTTAGATCTAAATAATTGGGAAAACATCAGTTGCTCAAGTTACCAAGTTAATATAAAAAATGTCAATTCTGACCTAAATTAATCTTCTTATTCAGTTTCATACCAATCAAACTACCAAAAATATTTTATAAAGATGGAAAAAATAGTAACAAAATTCATCTGGAAGAACAAAAGGTATGGAATATCAAGGTAATTAATGAAAAGAAATGCAAGAGAAGGTGGCCTTATCATACCAGATCTTAAATTGTATTATAAAGCAGCAATCATCAAAACTACTTGGTAGTGGATAAGAAATAGAGTAGTGGATCAGTGGAATAGGTAAGGTACATGAGACAAAATAGTCAGTGAATATAGTAATCTACCATTTGATAAACCCCAAAACTACAGCTTCTGGGATAAGAACTCACTATTTAACAAAATCTGCTGAGAAAACTGGAAAATCATATGGCAGAAACTGGGCAAAAAACAACATTTTACACCGTATACCAAAATAAAGCCAAATGGGTACAAGAGTTAGGTATAAAGGCTGATTCTATAAGCAAACTAGGAGAGCAAGGAATAATTTATCTGTCAGATTTATGGAGAACAGAAGAATTTATGACCAAACAACAGATAGAGAACATTATGAAATGCAAAATAGATCATTTTGATTACATTACATTGAAACTTTTTTGCACAAAGCCAATGCAACCAAAATTAGGAGAAAACTGAGGAAGAATTTTTACAGACAGTGTCTCTGATAAAGGACTCATTTCTAAGAGAATTGGGTCAAATTTACAAGAATAAAAGTTATTCTTCCATGCATAAATGATCAAAAGATATGAACAGGCAGTTTTCTGATGAAGAAATTGAAGTTATTTATAGTCATGTGAAAAAAATATTCTAAATCACTATTGATTAGAGAAATACAAATTGAAACAACTCTGAGGTACTGCATCACAACTATCAGATTGACTAACATAACAGGAAAATGACAAATGCTGGAGAAGATGTGCAAAAACTGAAACACTAAGGCATTGTTGGTGGAGTTATGAACTGATTCAACCATTATGAAGAGCAACTTGGAACTATGCCCAAAGGACTAAAAATGTGCATACCTTTTGATTCAGCAGTACTGCTTCTAGAGCTCTATCCCAAAGAGATCATTAAAATGGGAAAAGGATCCACATGTACAAAAACATTTATAGCAACTCTTTTTGTGGTGGCAAAGAACTGGAAATTGAGGGGGTGTCCAACAGTAGGGGAATGGCTGAACAAGTTGTGATATATTAACGGAATGGAATATTATTGTGCTATAAGAAATGATGAACAGGTGGACTTCAGAGAAACCTGGAAAGACTTACATGAATTGATGCTGAGTGATGTGACCAGAACCAGGAGAACATTGTACACAGTAACAGCCATATTGTGTGAAGACTAGCTTTGAAATAATTATCTCTTCTTCGTAATGCAAGGATCTAAGATAACTCCAAAGGTCTCATGATGAAAAATGCTGTCCACATCCAGAAAAATAACTATGGAATCTGAATGTATATCAAAGCATATTATTTGCTTTCTTTTTCTCTTGTTTTATTTCTTCCTCCTCCTCATAGTTTCTCCTATTGGTTCTAATTCTTCTTTACAACATGACTAATGTGAAAAATAGGTTTAATATGAATGTATATGTAGAGCCTATATCAAATTATCACTATCTTAAGTGGGGAGGAGGGGAGAAACAGGGAGAAAATTGGAACTCAAAATCTTATGGAAGTAAAGGTTGAAAACTAAAAATAAATGAATATTTTTAAAAAATGAATTTGAAAAATAAATTGAACCAAAGGGTTCAACTACAAAGGGCAGAAGAAACATAGGATGATAGTAGAAATGGAAGAATCAAATGAAGGTTTTTTGAGAATAGTGAAAACAACCAGTAGAGAAAGGAAATTTGAACAAAAATGAGAGAGGGGATGTCAGAGGGGGCAATAGAATTCAGTGACTCTTCTAGCTCTAATCCTATGACCTCTATCCACTTTTTATAGGGAAATTCAATTCTAGACATAATTCTAGACCCATGATTCTTTCTAATGTGAATATTGACTGTAATATATAGAAATATGATTTTAAAATTTCCCAGCTTTAGTAATCTACAGATCATTTTGTTGATCTGTTGAAGTGGCATGCATAAAATAATTAGCCTATTTTCTCAGGAAATACGAAGCACATTTCCATTAACAATAAGGTCCTAATTGGCCATTTACATTACTCTGTGTTATTTTTTAATGTTTACTAATAAATCAAACAAATAAAAATGTTTAAGGGATTAACAAGGACTTTCTT
This sequence comes from Petaurus breviceps papuanus, assembly GCF_028583685.1. Lineage (NCBI taxonomy): Eukaryota > Metazoa > Chordata > Mammalia > Diprotodontia > Petauridae > Petaurus > Petaurus breviceps. Next base: position 39,282,482 of record NW_027187391.1, read on the forward strand.
CATAATAATGCCATGTAGTGGGTCATGAAATTAAAGTTATCTCCATTTTAAAGGCTAAGGGATATAAGACACTAAGAGACAAAATGCCTTATTCAGAGCCTCAAAGGCATCCGTGATCATGTAAAGAGGAAATGGCAGCATCGGGTCCACACTCAATTATTAGACCATTGGCTCTAAAGTTAGAAAACTTTGGTTCATATTCCTTTTCTCGTGCTAACTGCCCTGTGTAACCCTGAGTGTGTAAATAAATCTTCCTGGGGCTCAGTTTCTTTGTCTGTAAATTTTAGTGGTTGAACTGGATGGCTTCTGGTCTAAATCCATGGTCCTATAGTTCTGTGACCTTCACACCGAATTTATGGGAGAGGAGGGCTGTGCATACCCTGCTAATTACACAGATTTTTCACAGATCTCTACTGCAAAAACATCTAATGAAAGGAGTGGCTCATAAAGTAGTAGGAACCACATTTTGAAAGGATGATTAGTATGGTGTACGGGGGTGGCACTAGAAACTCTTTGAGTTACAAAAGCAATACTTGTCATGGTAAAGTATGGATGGTACAGAGTCCAGGCAGTAAGAGCAGCTTCAATGTGAAAACTGCAGTATTTCAGATTTAACAACAAAATCTCAAGGGTCTCATCCCCATCTGTTTAGGCAGTTTTGCAGTAGTAAATAATCATACCTATTTTGATTTCTCAGATAAAATGGGGGAAATCTTCAACCTTCCTAAAGCAATGACAGCTCATAGTGCCAATTGATAAAACCTTGGGCTTGCAGTTTAAAGCAGCATTTAATTGGGTGATACCTTTGATAGAGACCAGAAACCACTGTTGTTAGGAGATAATCAAAATTTTGATCATAAAACTAGAGGGAACTGAGAGGCCATTTCATCCTCCCCTCTCATTATACAGTTGAAAAAGTAATTTACCTCACAGGGAAGGTACCTTATATGCCCAACTTCACACAGGTACTAAGCATCAAAGGCTGGATTCAAACCCACACCTTCTGATTCCAGAATCAGAGTCCTTTCTGCTATTTCCACCAAAACTGCCTAAGTGAAGGACTGGGCTCTGTTGTACCCAAAAAGGGCACAGAATAGTAAAGCTTCAGTGCCAGGTATATGTCAAAGGAAAAGACCATTGTTAGTGCATATTATTAATTTTAGCAGCTAAGATTCATTTGGGGCTAAAAAGAGATAGTCATGGTGGAGATTGTTATATGCAGAACTTGAGTAAAGTGATTCTTAAAATCTCTCTTATCCATTGGCAGCTCTGCTTTGCTTTGACTACATAATATATCACACCCTAAAGCATGTACCCTATGATGGCCTTTCCCCCTTTTCAGCTTCATTCTGTGAGTTATCTTTTGCCATTAGGCTGTAAACTCCTAGAGGGCAGGGATTGTTTTTCTTTTTCTTCTTTGTATCCCTACCCAGTGCATACCACAATTGCTGTCATACAGTAGGTGCTAAATAAATGGCTATTGAATTGAAATCTAGATTACTTGGCAAGGTACTCTACACCATACACCCCAGAGGATTTGGTGGACATGAACATGACAAAGTGGAGCACCAGAATTTGGGGGGAAACACAGGCCAATAAAGTCTGATGGGTAAGGGAAGAGGCCAATGACATTGGAGCCATGAAGAATTGCAGGATCCTCAAGAAGGGTGCCATGGCCTGTTCTTTTAATACATGGTTTCAGATCCTACATTCTGGCAACGTGATAAACCCTGATATTAGCACGGAAAAGGGATGTGTAAGGATAATCTGCAGAGAGAAAAGAATGGCCACTCAAGGTCAGTCACAGATTTCAGGTTCTTAGAGTAGAGCTAAACAAGATCCATCTGGTTTCATGTTTCCAGAATTAAGGGCCCTTATTAACTGGCTATAAGACACAAGCATGCCATGATGGGAGATGTGGGCAATTCCCCTCCCCTAAAACCAGAGGAATAGATATGACTCCTCCCACGATTCCTTAATAAAATGTAAACTCAATGAAGGCAGGGATTAATTCATAATTGTCTTTGTATCCCTAGCACCCAGCACCATACTAGGCACATATTAGGTGCTTAACAAATGATTGCTGATTACCTGGTGGATCCCATTATCATTTTAGGTGACTTAAGAGTTGTCTTTCAGAGTCAATTAAGAGAAAAACTCATCAAAATGAAGAGTAGAGATAGGATACAAGAAACCAATGTCCTCTGTGCCCCAAGGAGAGGGATCTGAGGCAGCTGGAAGGGATCTAAGTGGCTTTTAATTCCACCCTTTCTTCTTAATTCCACAGATGAGGGACTGAGGCTAAGGGAGGTTATATGTTTAATCCAGAAGTATTTGTCTGAGGCAGGATTTGAATCCAAATCTTCTAACTACAAATTCAGTATACCTTCTCCTGTACCACCCTTTTGTATGAGAGGTAATGATGGAGTGGGGATGGGGAAAGAAACCCCAGAGGATAAGATTAAGTAATTGACCCGTGGAACAAGAAATCAGTATTTATTGACGATTGATAATAAAGACAAAAATCTATAACTAGCCTATACAGGCAAATCTAGCCCAGGCCACTTTGTACAAATGAGCTGTGATGTCAGAAGAAGAAAATACAAAATGTACAAAATGACTAATATGGGAATGTTTACATGATTGTACCTGTATTACCTGTTTCAGATTGCTTGATCTTTCAGGGAAGGGGAAGGAGAAAGAGGGAAGGATAGAATTTGGAAATCAAAACTTTTTTTAAAAAGTTAAAAATTGTTTTGGGGGACAAAATAAAGTATTTTTTTAATGTAATTGGAAAATGTTTACAAAATAAGCAAAAATGCAATATGACATTTTAAAAAGTTATAACCCATGGTTGGTAGATTAGTGCAATTCTGGGGAATCAGTTTCCCTGGGTGTCTCACCATATGTCTCTCCAGTCCCAGGTGATATCTGGTTCCCTGGAGATAGTTTCATAACTCACATGTGTTGTAAACAGCTTAAGATCTGAAGGAAAAGCTACACCAAAAGGCTTAGGCAACACACGCCTGAGAGATGTTTCTAAGGATCTGTCTTTGACCAGATTCAAATTTAGTTGCTCTAATTTGTGGGAGTTCTTAACATTATATGCGTAAACTTTTTTAATTTTAATATTTTAATAACTATACTTCAACATAATCAATTCCTTTTTGTTCTTGTTATCATTCGTTATTTTTTTGGTTGTGTCTGATTTCCCATGACCCCATTTGGGTTTTCTTGGCAAAGATACTGGAGTAGTTTGTCCTTTCCTTCTCCAGATCATTTTACAGTTGAAGAAACTGAGGCAAACAGGGTTAAGTGACTTGCCCAGGGTCACATACCTAGTAATTTCTGAAGCTAGGTTTAAACTCAGGAAAATGAATCTTCCTGACACTAAGGCTGACACTCTAACCACTGTGCCACTTGGCTGCCCAAGGCATCTTGTGTAATTCTATTTTAAAAGCATTATTCTGAAAAGCAACCCATAGACTTCACAAGACTGCCAAAAGGGTCTCTCTCTCTGTCTCTCTCTGTCTCTGTCTCTGTCTCTCTCTCTCTGTCTCTCTCTGTCTCTCTCTCTGTCTCTCTCTCTGTCTCTCTCTCTCTCTCTCTCTCTCTCTCTCTCTCTCTCTCTCACTCTGTCTCTCTGTCTCTCTCTCTCTCTCTCTCTCTGTCTCTCTCTCTCTGTCTCTCTCTTTCCCTCTCTCCCTCTCTGTCTCTGTCTCTGTCTCTGTCTCTCTCTCTCTGTCTCTCTGTCTCTGTCTCTGTCTCTGTCTCTCTCTCTCTCTCACACACACACACACACACACACACACACACACACACACATTAAAACCCTTAGAACAAAAGTACACAGAGCATAAACCTATGAAGGGGTGTTCCTAGTGAAGGGAAGCACCGCATGATCTTTTTATTCTCCATTTTATGTTCTTTCTATTATTCCATGCTATTTACCTTCCTAAACAGAGCTACCTTTCTGAAGAATATTCCTAGGGATGCTTTTCCAAAGGATGGATGCTCCATTGTTAATCCATGGAGTTACATAAGAGCTTTTGATTGTTTTCTATACAATTATCCTTTGAATTAACTATAATACATAGCTCTGCCTTTCAGAAAGAGCTGTCAGTGAAGGGGATAGAGCCCTGAGTCTGGAGTCAGGAAGACTTGAGTTCAAATATGACTTCAGTCATATTTACTAACTTTGTGACCCTGGACAAATTTAAATCTCTATTTGCTCATTTCCTCAACTGTAAAATGGGGATAATAACAGTACCTACCTGCTAGGGTTGTTGTGAGGGTTAAATGAGATAATATTTCTAAAAAGCACTTGCATTATATAAATACTTAATCCTTCCCCTCCTCTTTTCTGACTCATCTCTTTGGGGAGCCTTACCCTAAGGGTGTTTATTGGTTCTTCTGTTTCCAGCAGAAGTGTCTTATAAAAGTACAGTTTTATGGAGTTTTAATGGTTTTTTTTTTTCAAATGGGAAAGTCCCAAGGAGAATGCAACATAGGAGGTTTTCAGTAGCACAGCTCTACTAGTTCTGTTAATGTTAAAGCAGATACTTAAAAAAAATTACAGGAGACTTTTAAGGCTCTATAAAGCACAGTATTTACATAAAATACCCTACTACAAATGGAGGGATTTCAGAGGGTTCTAGAAACTTTCCTATCAAAATAGTTAAGAATATATTAACCAATTACAGACCTCAGTACAATTAAACAGTATTGGTTTTCCCCAACTTAACATAGTCCCAAATGAACACATCATATACTCAAAACAACTTCTTTCCTCTCATCTTCCCTGTTTCGGTTGATAGCACTTCTATCATCCCAGATACTCAAGCCTGAAACCTCAGAGACTCTTCCTTCTCCCTTGCATTAAATCACTTATTAAGGGCTGTTGATTTTCCCTCTACAGTATTTCTCATATCTTTCATTGCCTTTTAACTGGTCTCTCTGTCTTTAATACCTTCCTTCTTCAATCTTTCTTCAAATTTCTTCACAAACTCAAGAATCTGACTTCATGAGCAAGAGTATTCCTTCTACCTATTTCAGTACCTAATTTCCTGCTAAGATAGCTGCCTGAATGGGAGACAGTCTTCCAGTTTCTCACATGCCAAAAACAGCAAAACTATGAAGTCCTCACCTGACTTGTGATGATTAAGAAATTCAATGTTGGGGGGTGGGGACAGAGCCAAGATGGCAGAGCAGAAGCAGGAAATTCTATGACCTCCCCCCACAACCACCTATGACTCTAAACAAATTTTAGAGCTGCCAAACCCACATACTGACAGAGAGAAACAAATCTCCCACTGAAGGCACCCTGGCAGGCTGACAGGAAGGGTTCATTGCAGCACTCTGGGAACTGAACACAGTCCCTCAGCAGCTGCATGGTTTTGGCCCCAGGTAAGCCCCAACCAGCAGTGGCCAGAGTAGACTTCAGGAGGGTGAATCGCCAGCAGTTGTGGCAATTTCCAGACTTTTCAACCCACAAATGCCAAAAAGAAAGTAAAAAGTCAGTCAGGAACTCTGTTGGAAAGGAAAGGAGGGGTCCGGCACCCTCCTCAGACCTCTGAAAACATTTGTGAAAACCCCAGTGATTTGGGACAAAGCTCACCTCTCTGGAAGCAGAGTTCCACCATGGCAAAGAGTTTAAAAGTCAAGTCTTTGACTGGCAATATGAACAAGCACAGGAAGCACAAACAGACCACAGAATCCTTTTTTGGGGACAAAAAGGATCAAAGCATGGAAGAGGAGAAAGAAAACAAAGCCAGAATTCCTGCATCAAAAGCTTCCAAGAAAAATATGAACTAGTTAAAGGCCATGGAGAAGTTCAAGAAGGATTCTGAAAATCAGATAAAAGAAGTGGAGGAAAAACTGGGAAGAGAAATGAGAATGATACAAGAAAATCATGAAAAGAGAGTCAACAACCTCACTGAAGAAAATAACACCCTAAAAATAGACTAATTCAAATGGCAAAAGAAGCCCAAAAAGCCAATGAGAAGAAGAATGCCTTAAAAAGCCAAATTTACCAGATGGAAAAGGAATTTCAAAAGCTCACTGAAGAGAATAATTTCTTCAAAATTAGATTGGAGCAAATGGAAGCTAATGACTTTATGAGAAATCAAGATACTATAAAACAGATCCAAACAAATGAAAAAAAAATAGAAGGAAATGTGACATATCTCATTGGAAAAACTACTGACCTGAAAAATAGATCCAGGAGAGATAATTTAAAAATTAACCTGAAAGCTATGATCAAAAAATGAACCTAGAAATCATCCTTCAAGAAATTCTCAAGGAAAATTGCCCTCATATTTTAGAACCAGAGGGCAAAATAGAAATTGAAAGAATTCACCAATCACCTCTTGAAAAAGATCTTGCCAAAAAATCTCCTAGGGATATTAGAGCCAAACTGCAGAGTTCCCAGATCAAGGAGAAAAAATTACAAGCATCTAGGAAGAAATAATTTGAGTATTGTGGAAATACAATCAGGATAACACAAGATATAGCAGCTTCTACATTAAGGGACTGAAGGGATTAGAATACAATATTCCAGAGGTCATAGGAACTAGGACTAAAACCAAGAATCACCTACCCAGAAAAACTGAGTATAATGTTTCAGCTTAAAATATGGTCATTCAATGAAATAGAGGACTTTTGATTATTTTTTATGAAAAAAAAAACAGAGTTGAATAGAAAATTTGACTTTCAAATACAAGAAGCAAGAGAAGTATGAAAAGGTAAACAGGGAAAAGAAATCATAAGGAACTTATTAAAATTGAACTATTTACATTCCTACATGGTAAAATGATCATTGTTTAACTCATGAGACTTTTCTCAGTATGAGGATAGTTGATGTGAATATATGTGTGTGTTTATGTGTCTGTGTATATGTATACATACACATATATGTTTATATAGGAGGGTATTTGTGTGTATAGATACATATGTGGGTGTGTGTATATATGTGGACATGTATATACACAGAGGGCATAGGATTGGTTGAATAGGAAGGGATGATATCTAAAAAATAAAATTAAGAGGTGAAAAAGGAATATAATGAGAGGAGACAGGGAGAGACAGAATGGGGTAAATTACCTGTTATAAAAGAGGAAAGAGAAAACTGTTACAATGGAGGGGAAGAGCAGGAAGGTAAAAGGGAATGGGTCAACCTTACTCTAACTGAATTTGGCTTAAGGAGGGAATAACATACACGCCAAATTGGGTATCTTACCTTCAGGAAAGAGGGTGTAATGCCAAAGGCAACTTCCAAGGTTCAAAATACCAGCATAGCCACTTTCCAATTTATTCAGTGACAAATTAAGAATGGAGAAAATCAAAATATAGCATTCAACAAGTATAATTTCTCAGCAAGTTATCAACAATCTCTGTTCCTGGGGAGACAAAGCTTAACAAGGCCAGAAGATACATTGCCAATGTCCTCATTAATTCATTCTCTGACTGTAGAAAAGTCCTAAGGACCCCTGAAAATGTCAGCAAGACTATCTTCCAGGAATTTTGAAAACATACAATAAGAAAATCCTTCTTTAGGGCTTCTGAACAAATAGCAAGGTTATAGGACCTCTGCAACAACAGCACTCTCCCTCACCAATGGACGAATCTGGCCAAACAACATCAAAACAGAAAGACAAAGTACCGGCATTGCAGCCATATCTCCTCAGTCCTTGGCAGCTCCGGGTGGCAGCTCCCAAAAGTCCTGGGTAGTTCAAACTGGCCCTCTGCAATCCTCTCTCTCTCTCTACCTCCACAATGCTGCTTCCAAAAATTCTTCTGCCTCTCTTCCTCTGCTTGTGCCTCTCCAAATCCACAGCATCAGCTCCTCCCAGTTCAGTCCTCTCTTTTCACATCAAGTGGGTTCATCCCACAAGTGGTATTCACAAGCTCTGGCTTTCAACACTCAACCCGAAAACCAAGCCAATACAGGGGAATCTTTAAATTCCATTACTATTACAGAGGTGGGAATGATAGAAGGGAGGGCAGATTAGAGGGGGAGGGTAGTTAGAAGCACACACTTTTGAAAAAGGATAGGGTCAAAGTAGAAAATAGAATAAGTTGGGGATGGAATAGGATGGAGAGAAATATAGTCATTCTTTCACAATATATCTACTATGGAAATGTTTTGTGTAACTACACATGTATAACCTATATTGAATTGCTTTTCCTTCTAGTAGGGGTGGGTGATGAGGGAAGAAGGGAAAGAATCTAGAAATCAAAGCTTTAAAATCAAATGTTAAAATATATATATAATGTTTTTTACATGCAACTGGGGAATAAGATATACAGACACTGGGGTATAGAAATCCATCTTGCCCTACTAGAAAGTCAGAGGAGGAATGGGGGAGGATATAAGAGAGAGCAGGTTGGGGGATGGGGTATTCAGTAGGATTGCTATTTTGGGATGGGGGTGGAAGATGAAGAGAAAATTTGTAACTCAAAATCTTGTGGAAATGAATATTGAAAACTAAAAATAAACAAATTAAACCAAAAAAATGGAATTAAATGTCATGTAGTGACTCCTTCCACCCTAAAACTGTGCATATTGTTAGCAAGAAGCCTCAGTTCAATAGAAAAAGAAGGATGGGGGCAGTTCCCAAAGCCAACAGAGGCTTAGACTCCCAGAATGACCAGAGAATACCTGAGATCTTGACAGCCTGCTTGACTCCATGTCCAGAGGCAGCTAGTTTAGAAAGCTTTGCTGAAAAATCCCTAGGGAGATGTAAAGGCTCCAGGGTGCCTCAAGGAAGTAGCAGAAATACTGGAGCACCCAAATAGGGATAGCCTAGATGTAATCTGAGGTTTCTCCACCTCTGCCCTGAAATACCAGAGATGGACCTGAAAATATAGCACTCTGAACCTCAAAGATGCAAAGCTCTCCACAAGGTGGGGGTCAACACAGGAGCCCAGGGCTCTAGGCAGATCATCCCACTCCAAAGTATACCTATGGGCAGAGCCCAATCCTGGCACAATGCCCCAATTAAGCAATAAAACCTAGAAAGATGAGCAAATAAAATACACTAGCATAAAAATCATTACAAATTTAACTCCAAAATAACTGCGAGCAGATTTAAAGGAAAGGGAATTCTATGCTCCACTACATTCCACGAATGCCTTAGATTCCTAGAAGAAAAGAAGCAAAAGATAAAAAAATAAATAAATAAACAAAAGCTATGTAAGGAAGAATTGGAAGGAATAAATAGCTTTGAAGACAAAATGGTGAACATTAGTCAAGTAACAGGTTTCAGACTATGTATACAAAATAGAAATCAATGATTCCACAAGATAGCAAAAATATATTAAAATAGCATCCAAAAGCTGGAAAAGATAAGATAAAATGTGATAACAGCTGAGCTGGAGGAGAGATAATTTAAGAATCACTGGAATCCATGAAAAACTATTTTTAAAAGCTTGAACACTATATTTTAATTAATCTTAAATGAAAACTGTACAGATTTATTACAACCAGAGGGCAAAATGAACTACCAATCACTATTTTAAAGAAACCCCAAACAAAAAGTTCTAAAAATACCAAATACAAAATCCAGAACTGCCAGAGATGAGGAGGAGGAGGAGGAGGAGGAGGAGGAACAGGAGAAGGAAGAGGAGGTACACACCCAGAAAGGAGGAGTTAAAGTACCAAGGAACCACAGTTAAGATCATGAGACTTGGAAACTTCTACTAAAATTGAGATATCTTGAAATATGATATTCCAAAAGGTAAAAGATAAAAGCTTAAAACCAAGGATAACACCCTAAAAAGCTGAGTGTCTTCTTGGTGGGGGAAGGGAGGGGCTAAAAAGGAGGGGAATGGACTTATTTTTAATTTTTTTTGTCTTTATTAATTTGTTTGTTTACTTGTAGTTTACAAGATTCAGTTCTATGATCCCTTGAGTTTCAAAATTTTTCCCCCTTCCTCTCCCCCCCCTCCCATGGCAGCATGCAATCAAGTATAGGATCTGCAAATACTTCCACATTAGACATTAGTCAGGTTATAAAGAAGAATTGTGTCAGATGGAATGAACAATGGGAAAGAGGAAACAAAACTAAACAAGAAAAAGAAAGAGGGCAGGTAATTGCTTCAATCTGCATTCAAATTCTGTTCTTTCTAGTTCTTTCTCTGAATGTGGACATCTCTCTCCATCATGAGTCTTTTGGAGTTGACTTATAACCCTGCATTGCTGAGAAGAGCCCAGTCTATCAAAGTTGTGTCTGTAATTGTATACAGATTTCTCCTGGTTCTGCTCTTCTCACTCAGCATCAGTTCATATAAGCCTCTCCAGGTAAATATGAAGTCCATCTGCTCCCCATTTCTTATAGCACAGGAATGAACTTCTGATGGAAAAGAAGACTTGCAACAATTTCTCAAGAAAACACCAGAGCTTAGTAGGACCTTGAAATATGAGCCCAGAAAATCATAGAATGATAAATTTATTTGAGAAATTGGAAGGAACTGTAAGATGGTGTAGTGCAAATATTCTACTAGAGGAAGAAGAAACAAATGAACTTCATTGACTTCAAAGGGTGTTAAGGGGGTTAAATAAGAAAAGAAAAAAAAGAGGTCCTCAAATGGATTAGTTCTGCTCTGAGGATTTAAAGAAAGGAAATAGAAGGGATAGATTAAGAAACAGACTAGTATAGAAAGGAGAAAAGAGTGGAGTAGAAAATTTTTGTTTCCCTTAATTAGAGTACATGAAAAGTATAAAACTGGAGGCAGGGATTGAGGGAGTGGGCATCTGATGAAATCTCACTTATAGAAAATGGAAGGTTGAATATGCACACACACGTATATACACAAACACATGCATATACACAAACACACATTACCCACAAACACATACACACACACAAACACCTACACATGCATACGTATATGCACACACACACACACAGTTTGGTGCAAAGTACATCAAACTCAAAAGGGAAACAAGCAGAGATGAGTTGGAGATTGGCATTAAGAGAGAAAATATCAGGGAGGGAATAGTCACAAGTGAAAGAAATTTCTTGATCTTGAAGAAGGATTTTTTAAAAAGAGGGTGGGAAGAATAGAAACGAAAACAACTAGAATCTAAACAGCTACCTTAGTCTCTTAGATAATTGGAAGATGGCTAATTGTGGTATATATGAATGGAATGGAATTTTATCACACCAAAAGAAATTACAAAAGAGAAAATTTCAAAGAATTTTACATTGTATGTAGTTATGCTGAATGAAGTGATCAGAACCAGGGAGGGGGGAATATATATCTATATCTATATAGAAAACAACATTCATTCTGTGAAGAAAAACAACTTTGAAAGCCATAAGAACTCTGATCAATGCAATGACTGACTATGTCTCCAGAAGGCATACAATAAAGCACATTACCCACCTTCTGATAGAGTAGATGGACACAAAGTAGCCACATATACCTTTTTGAACTACATTTATTTTGCTTGACTGTTTTTATTTACTACAAAAACAGGTTCCATATGTTTTGGGGCTGAGGGAAGGAGTTCATTGACAAATAAAAAAAAAGCAAATGAATAAATAAATGAGTGAAAACATAAATAAGTAGGTAAATAAATGTATAAATAAATAAACAAATAAACAGATCCTTTCTAGATATGTAATGGTAATGTAATTTGAATTTGAAGATCCCTTTGTATTGGCAAAGGTAGCAGGTACTTAGGACTTAGTAATTGATCAAGCCTCTGTTGGGGAAACAGAAGGTATGAACTCCTGTCTCCTGTTTCGGATTTAACAGGAAGGGGTTGGCTGAAACAGGAAGTAGCTAATGCTGTGTGTTTATAAAGAAAAGCCCTAGAGAGGCACAGTCAGAATTTCTTGGGACCAGCATCCGGTGGCAGAGCAGCTACAGAAGAGAGAATGAAGAACTGAGCCAGAATTTCCTGAGAGCTTGTTGTGGTGGAGCTTTTTCTGAAAAGGAGCCCGGAGCCCGGAGCCCAGAGCCCAGGTGACTGAGGAAGCATGACTGGGATGCTGAGACTTTGTTTATTGTGGCTTGGTTGAGTCTTGAATTCCCTGGCGCAGAAATGGTGAAGGATCTGACATGGACCAGACCCTGTGAAGTTCAGTGTGGAGCAGGACCTACCCAGAGAGCTGGACAAGGAACTGGGAGCTGTCTGCCATTGAACCCAGGTGACAGTCTGGTGAATCCTGGTAGAATCTGGCACCAAGGAAGGGGATCCAGGGAATCTGAGAACAGTCCCCAAGTCAAGATGAAAAGACCTCTCCCTGGGTACTGAGTAAAGATGAAATTGTAGTTTACTAGTGACCTAGGGGTGGAGGGTTTGTGTATGATACTTAGTAATTGATTGCTACATAAGTGACTGATTGAGTTAACTTAAGAATGCCCTATGAGTGGAAGACTTTGCCCCATGGGTGAAAGACTTTGACTATAGATAGTACTTTGAGACTACATTGTGATATTGATTGAGTTAACTTAAGACTTTGCCCCATGAGTGGAAGACTTTGACCATTGTACTTTGAGATGATTGTTCTTTGTTCTAAATATTGTGACCACTTTGGTGAAAACTGTGTGGCCATTTTAATGATAAGCTGTTGTGCTGTGATAAGTTGTAATATTTGAATGATGTACCTTGATTTTCTGTGAAAGTTTTGCTTTGATTTGTTATGGAATTAATAGAGTGTTCACTATAATGCGTAATCAGAACTTTAAAAATTGTTCACAGTAGCAGTTCTTCTGGAAAGCTGCTGTGGGTGGCATTACAAGATACTCTTTCAGAGTTTCTGGGGCTAAAAGAATTCTCCATCTAATGTGCAGTTTTCAGACATATGAGTTTCTCTGAATTCAGAGTAGTTCTCAGATAAAAAATCACAGAAACACAGTTCATCAGTGAACCCGCACTTGAAGCCTTTCTAACTTGGTTTTAACTCACACATGGATGCTGTGGCATCAAAATAAGACTATAGTAAAGGTCATTTTTCCTTTATGGAGTTTTCCCAATAACCTTTCAAATATACATGTCTGAGCCTGTCATTTCCTTCCTAAAAAACATTAAATGGTTCACTGCTTCTACAAAATGAAAAAAAAAATCTAAATCAAATATTGTACTATCTGAACTTTTTTAACTAATGTTGAGTGAAATGAGCAGAGCCAACAGAACATTGTACATAGTAACAGCAACATTTTGTAATGACCATCTTTATTAGACTTAGCTCTTCTGAGCAATGCAATAATCTAAAACAATTCCAAAAGCGTCAGGACAAAACATTCTATCCACATCCAGAGAAAGAACTATGGATTCTGAATGCATATCTGTGATAGTAATGGCAATTAAAGAGTCCCCTGTATTGGCTTGGTTTTCAAACTGATTGTGTTAAAACCCAGAGCTTGTTAATCCCACCTGTGGGATGGACTTGTTGATGTGAAAAGAGAGTCCTGAACTGGGAGGAGCTGGTGATGTAGATTTGGAGAGACACAGGAGAGAGGCAGAAGAACTTTTTGGAAGCAGCACCCACGTGGAGGCAGAGAGAGAGACTGAGAAGGATTGCTGGGGCCACTTTGAATCACCCTGGACTTTTGAGACCTGCCCCCTGAGCTGCCAAGGACTGAGGAGACATGGCTGTTTTGCTGGTACTTTGTCTGTCTGTTTTGATGTTGGTTTGCCAGATTTGTCCACTGGTGAAAGACAGTCCTGTTGTTGAAGAAGTCCTGGAACCTGGCTTTTGGTTAAGAAGCCCTGAGACTGTCCTGCAGACAGAGAGTGAATACTGTCCACTGGTGAAGGACAGTGCTGTTGTTGCAGGGGTCTGGGAACCTTTCTGTTGGTTCATAGAGACTGTCCTGCAGACAGAGAGTGAATGCTGTCTACTGGTGAAGGGCAGTGCTGTTGTTGCAGGGGTCTGGAGACTGTCCTGCAGACAGAGTGAATACTGTCCACTGGTGAAGGACAGTGCTGTTGTTGCAGGGGTCTGGGAGCCTTTCTGTTGGTTCAGAAGCCCTGAAGAAGGATTTTCTTGTTGTATGTTTACAGAAATCCTGGGAGAGGGTTTTGCTAATGTTTTCAGGGGTTCTAGGACTGTTCTACAGACAGAGGATGAATTAATGAAGAGACTGGCAATGTATCTTGTGGCCTTGCTAAGCCTTGTCTCCCCAGGAACTAAGATTGCTGAGAACTTGCCTTGTGTCAAGATGAAGAAAAGACCTCCATTTGGGTATTAAGTGCTGTGCTTAAACTTGATGTAACTCTGGGGTAGATTCAATTGTGATCCAGGAGTGGGGAACTTTTGACCTTTTTGTGCTCTGTGATTGAACAAATGAAGGTACTTATGTTTGGAAACTAATCTTCATTTGAGAAGAGGGGTTTTGTGGTGGACTAAATGAAGGTACAGCCTAGGGGTGGAGTAGTATTTAGAACTGGGACTTTGTAATTGATTGAATGATTGGAAGGTCCTGGGGTGGGGTAGTACTTGGAGATTATTTAATCACACTTAGTAAATGCTGTATTTTGAATGATGTCATGTTTTGACCTTCTCTGTTCTTGGTTTGTCACTGAATAAAATGGAGAGCACCTATGCTGGTATTCTGAACCTTGGGAAGTTGCCTTTCCTTGGCATTACATTACAATATCAAAGCATGATATTTTCTCTTTTTGTTTGTTTTTTCTTTCTCGTGGTTTTTCCCTTTTGTTCTGATTCTAATTCTTATGCATCACTCCCCTTCTTCCACTCTTCATTCTACCCAAATTGAACTACTAACTATTCTTCAGCTCATTCTACCCTCTCTAATCTCTATTCATTTGTGCAGATTTTTCCCCATGGAGAAGGAGAGGAGAGAAGACAAAGAATACACTCTCTCTTCTCCTTTCTGAGTATTTAAATGAATATAGTCCTTCAAGATTCTGCTCAGGTGATAATCTCCTCCATGAAACCTTCCCTGATGGTCCCAGTCCAAAGTGATCTCTCTGTCCTAAAATGTTCTTAGAGCACTATGTTTGACTCTTTCCTTTACCCTCTTCACCTTACATAGTACATACTATGTATTTACTAGGAGATTCCAAACTCCTTAGAATCAGAGATCTAGGAAAAAACTCATCTGGTCCAGGGCTTCTTAAACTTTTTTCCACTCTCAGTTCTTTGACATTGCATGGCCTGAGGGCATGTGTAGTGCAAAGTGCACATGCTTTGTGTTCAGAACCAAGGCTGCTGTAAACTTGCCTCATTCAACATGGGCAAGTGCTTCCAGAAAGACCTCAGATTCATTACAAATTTGATTTTTAATTAATTGTTGGTCGTTGCACATTCAGAAATCTTTTATCATTGCTAAACTTTTGGGGTCATGACCCACAATTTATGAAACTCTGATCTTGTTCAATCCCCTCATTTTATAGATGAGGAAACAGAAACAAAGAGAAATTAAATGACTTTCCCAAAGTGATAAAGATAGTAAGCTCAGAAGTAGAATTTTAACCCAGGACCTCTGACTCTTGAGCTAGTTTTCTTCTCATTATTCTACACTGCCTTGATAGCAAGGACTGTGACTTTTTGTATTGTCTTTGTAATCCTAGTACTTAATACTCTGCCTTGATTAAGTAAACATCTGGTGATTTGAATTGCTTGAATTGAAATAATCATGATTCTAAAATGAATAATTTATACACATATTTTATCGACACTTTATTTCAGTTTTCCCATACTGGTTCAAATAAATAAGGGAATATATTAACTGGCAATTTTATTCAGCAGGATCCACAGTAACTTGATGGAGAATAAAGGAATAACATTGTTTTTTCCTTAAAATTCATTATAGCTTTTTTTTTTCATCTGCTTCCTATAAGACCTTATTTAATAGAAAATGGATAATATATGGAATCCTAATTATAGAAGTTATTTCACAAAATGATTTAATGGGTTGCAAGGGTGATGTTTGCCTTTGGAAGTAGGTGGGTTCTTTCAATACACAAATAGGGATCAAAGAAAGCACTGTGCTTTATGAGCAAAGCAGAAGTGAAGTAATTCAAAAGAAACATGAAATGCAAAAATTTAGAGAATCCACCCCAAATGTTCACATAGTATACTATTTGTGCCTGACGTGTGGTAGAGCATTCCAAGCTCTTATTAGTCTGATTGGCCATAGCTGGACACACTGTAACTTGATTCTAACATAGTTATATCATCTTGATCCTCTTCAAGACCAAAGGACAACAACCAA
Source organism: Petaurus breviceps papuanus (assembly GCF_028583685.1). Lineage (NCBI taxonomy): Eukaryota > Metazoa > Chordata > Mammalia > Diprotodontia > Petauridae > Petaurus > Petaurus breviceps. The sequence goes on from NW_027187391.1 coordinate 39,298,676, forward strand.
CCCACTTGGACTTGGGCATGAGGACTATTGGGAAAGTAGAGGATTTGGAGAATTTTTAAGTTCATAAAAATATCATCATAATAATGCTAATTATTATAGCTAGAATTTATATAGCACTTTAAGTTGTGAAGAGGGTTTTACACATGTTAATTTCTTTAAAGATTATCATTTGATTATAAGGTCATGTGATCATGATCATGAGATATCCTTTGATTAAAGAGACCTAAGAAATTATCTAGTCCAACCCCTCACATATGTTTTAAGGAAAGTAAAACACAAATATCTTAATTTTTTTAATGCAAACTCATACATTTCTTTTACTTCCTGTGAAGTCCCTGGTGCATTCTCCATCACACATGGGTCCCCTACACACTTTTTGTTTGTTTGTTTGTTTTGGATTCCAAGGCAATTGGGGTTAAGTAATTTGCCCAAGATCACACAGCTAGTAAGTGTGTCAAGTGTCAGAGGCTGAATTTGAACTCAGGTCCTCCTGATTCCAGGGCCAGTGCTCTATTTACTGTGCCACCTAGCTGCCTCCCTAGACATTTTTATCTCAAATTTAAGATAATCTATGGGTCATCCCCTCTCAAAATCACATTTTATCAGTACCCACAAAAACAACTCTTTTATCAGCCAATCTGAGAATTCACTAGTTAAAACAAAATGCATTTAATCAAATAAAGTGATAGCATACCATTCCCCCCACATGCATTCTCCTATAGGTTGCCATGTGGAGAACACACAAGCACAAAAGGCATAACCAGTGAATAAACACGGTGGACAGAAATGTGAGAAATAAGTTACCAGACATCATGTATGAAAAAGCTTAGTTTGCTAAATCACAAGAATGAAGGGTAGAGAAGAAGGCAATGTGGGTAGCCAGGGCAATTCACTTGTCTGACATTGCCAAGCCTGACACTGCTCCCCGTTACTCTATTTTGGGTATGTTTTCTCTCCTGAGCATTTCCACAGGCTTTGTCACCAAGCTACTCTCCCTTGTCAGCTTCTGGCCTGTCCCTCCAAGGCTGCCTGCTTCTCAACTACCATCAGGGTGCAGTACAAAGTCTATCCTGAAAAGGGCAAGCTAACAGATGACTAATTTCATCCACCACACTCATCTAAGGGGGAGCAGAACAAAAAAAATAAGTCAAATACACTGAGTCTAAGTTTATCTTTTCTTTTTACTCCCAGGTCTAAAGTGGAATCTCAAGGCATAGTCTCAGGCAACTTTAGGATTTAAGATTAAAAATTCCTGATGACTTCAGCTTAACTCCTTATGGGGCTCCTGTGCCCCATGACCACTGCCCTAAAGAAACAAAAAAGTAATGTGCAAAGTTAGATGAAGGCAACTTTATCCCCCAAGATCCTCACTGATTTGGCATGAGAAATTAATTTGAGCAAGAAAAAAAAAACTAAACAAGAAATGCATCATGCCTTCCTGGCATGAATTCCTCCTGGTTACATGTATCTTTCAGCAGGAAAAAAAATTGGTTTGGCAAACAAAAAACCTTGATGTTAAAGTGTGAAAACTAGAGAGTCATTCTCTGCACTCCATTATGTAGAATTTGAGTATAAATGGCAGATTAACATAACTGCAAAAACACACCCAACTGTATTGGCACAGAAGAGGAGAGAGAAGAATTAAGAGTCAGGAAGACCTGAGTTCAAATACCCCCACCTCAGGCGTTACCCGTTGTGTATCCTTGGACAAATCATTTAACCTCTCTCAGTTTCAGTTTCCTCATCTGCAAAGTGAGAATAATAATAGTCCCTACCTCACAAAGTTGATGTAAGCATAACATGAGATAATATATATACCTCATTGCAAATTTTAAAGATCTATATAAATGCTAACTATTATTGTTATGATTCCATAGGGCTCCTCTAATTCAGATATTCCAAGGTTTTTCCATAATATGAAATACACATAAACATTCCCCATTCATCACCTTCCATCTAGGATCTCAGTGCCAATGACTAATATGCCAGTTGAAGAAAAAGAAAAAGAGAAGATTGTATTAAGAGAACTAGCCTGAATAAGATATTTTTATTGCTAAAATATCTTGGAATGATATGCCTTGATTGTGCTGATAGAGTCTACTCTAATGTATTTTTTAGAACCTTTTCCATACAGGAAAATATAAGGGAAGGAGATAAGAGAAGGGTGGGGATGATAGAAAGGAGGGTAGATTGAGAGAAGGGGTAATCAGAATGCACACCATCTTGTGGTGGGGAGAAGGGAGAGATGGGGAGAAAATTTGGAACTCAAAATCTTGCCAAAGTGAATGTTGAAAACTAAAAAATAAATTGATTAATTAAGAGAAAAACTTCTTCCAGGCCTTCCCATCAGTAGCTCAATTAATGGGCATATGGCTTTAATATTTTCAAATTGCTAATTTCAGAAAATGGTGCTCTTACCCAGTCACCCTAATTTCTTCCTCTCACAGACTATCACTATTAAAGGGATATATATGTAATATATGTAGAAATCCTACATGTAGAGGTCCCATATGCAATATAGGGTACTCAAGCAGAACATGATCAGCATATCATTTGAGATGCAAGAATATATATACTCACTTGTGGGGTTCAGTTTTGGTGCTAGAAAACCCCTCTAACAGCAGTTAATAGTTGAAAGCTAGTTCACCAGTTACAGCAACATCAAAACTATTTGGGCTTTGCTTTCAGTGTTTTTTTTTTCCTTATGAGTCTCTATCTCTGTTTGAAAGATGATCATATTTCATGTACTTTCTCCATATTCTAAGGCTTTTCCCTTTCACCACAACTTCTACTGATGAGGAAAATTTTCCCTGTCTCTTTAAGGGAAATTTTTTTAAATCTCCATTACCTCAATTCTCCATCTTCCTGACTTCCAGCTTCCTCCTTTTCTCCCTCTTCCCCACTATGCTGTCATCATTAGTCAAATAAGCCTGAAACAATGGTCACTGTTTTCTGCTTTTGTTTGAGTCTGTTCATATGTGTGTGTGTGTATTATTTTGATCAATGAGAAAAATATATAAGCAAAGAAAAAACTGAAATCAAAAGAACAATTCAATTAGGATGCCAGCTGCCTAGGGTTACCCACGAGAACAGAATAGGCATCTGCCCACTTTCCTCCCACCTTCTTGGATTAGGGGAGGAGGAAAATAACAGCTTGAGTTTTGTGTCTTAATGGCACCACAGCCTCATTAAATTTTAGCCTCCTTATGCTGACACTATCCTCAATTTACATCTAACCTCCATCATCTGTCCTCTCTCCTGCTTCTAATCTGCATCAAAGGGTTCCATAGGGCTAAATACACTCCCTATCCCTCAATCCTGCTTCTATATGCCTATTCCTCAATGTGCCTAAACAAGATGGATTATGCCACCTTTTTCCTTCCCCAGTGTCTTCCTCTGAGGAGAAGGTCAATGTGAAATGGACTTGGGAATTCTGGGTAAAAATGCCACCTCAGTTGTCATAGCCACTTCTGATGCCTCACATTCCTAAGGCATTGACTGTGGTAATGGGAGGAGGGAAAGGCATGCTACATGTGTACATCCATTTTTCTCACCACTCTCACCTGTTACCAACAGGTAGATCAACCCAGAAGCCCTAGGAATGGCAGCATCCCATCAGAGAACTGTGTCTGCTTCCAGCCCAAACCTTTCATTCATCATCCTAGGAAGCAACCCCAACTGAAATGTAGCCTGGCAACTGTAGGAGCTCCAGCTACTGAAAGTTTAGAAAAGAAAGTTCTTACCACCAAAAGTCCTTGCCACTGTCAAATAGCTCAACTTCAGAAACTGATATGATTCTATCCATAGAAATGACATGAAAGAAAATGCCCTATCATCTGCTTTGCCACTGTACCCTAAGGACCACAGAACCTTCTATCTGACTTGCAAATGAAAACTTCATTAAATGTTATTTCTTTCAATAAATTGTGAGCTTCTTGAGAATAGGGACAAATTTCTTTTCTATTTGTACCTGTGACTCTTAGCACATTGCTTTGTATAATAAGTGCTTAATAAATTTTTTTCATTCCTTCACCAACACTTCATCATTAATTTATTCTTATGTCTAGCAATTGATAGCATTTTTCTAATGGCCCCTGTTTTTCTAATTAGATTAAAAGAACTTTGGGATTAATGGTGATTCCCATTGTCTGGGCTAATAGGCTATTATTATTTTATTATTATCATCATTATCTTAAATTCTCACATTAGTTAGTTTTCTTTGGTCCTTTAATGCTTAACTTAACAACTTTTCCCTGATCTGTTTGCTATTCTAGTGAAGTTTGTCATATGACTCTGATTTCCATTTAAAGATGAGCCAAGGAATGCAATGTAGCCTCAGTCCAGAGGTCCAGGTGTTTTAAATTAAGAGTGGAATAAAGCATGTTCCTGGTTTAAGATTCCCAGGCCACAATGAGCTCTTGACTAATGAGGTGAGAAATAGCTGACTCTCCCATGCTTAACTGAGAGCACCCTCAGTCAGAAATTATTTTTCTCTATTAAAGTAGTTCCCCCATGCTAGACGGCCAAATGATGCCCTACTTTTATACTTGTAGAAGCTCTCTCTCTCTCTCCCATCTGTCCCTGTCTCTCACCAACTCTCTTGCTCTCTATCTCCCTCTCTCTTTCTTTCTCCCTCTTTCCCCGCTATTCTGGGTATAAGGCTGTGCAAAATCATGTCATAGCTCATAGCCCCTAAAGGAAGAAAGTATAATAGGGAAGGTGACTGCCCTCACATCTTGATACCCAGGAGAAGGATAAAGGGCAAAAGGCATGCTGGGATGGGAAATGAACATCAAAATTATTTCAATACTTGGCAAGTACTTTCCCATATATTTTCTCATTTAATCCTCATAACAACCTTGGACAAGTATAATCGTATAAATTATAAAAGTATAATTGTCTAATATAAGGAAACTAAGACCTAAAGAGGCTAAGTGATTTGGCCTGCTAGGTAGTAGCATATTTGGGACTAGAATCAAGTCTTCTTAGTTCAAATCCTGTTTCTAGCCCATTCTAGCACATACTACCTGTGTGAGCATGACCACTTACATGAGATCTTTTCTGATCTCCTCAGCTGCTAGTGTACCCCCAAAACTTATCTTACATTTCCTTTCTATGTAGTTTTTTTTTTTTAATTCTCTATAGTGTTATATTTTAAGTGTTATTTCCCACTATACAATGTAAGCACATTGAGGGCAGTGACAGATTCATTTTTGTCTTTGAATTACTAGTGCCTAGCACACAATAATAATAGCTACAGACACGTTTTAATATTTGGAAAGTGTTTTAAAAATATTATCTCATTTATCTTCACAACAACCCTGAGAGGAAGATGCTATCATTATTCTCATTTTTCAGTTTAAGAAACTGAGGTAGACAGAGGTTAAATAAACTGCCCAGAGCTACACAGAAAGTAGAATCTGAGGCTGCATTTGAAATCAGTATTTCCTGACTCCAGTTCAGCACTGGTAGTCACAGCACAATCTGTTTTCAGTAGATGAATAATAAATGTTTGGTGAATAATTGATTTAATTTTGTATATACATATATACATATATATATATATGCCTTTTTACCCTTATTAGATTGTAAAGTGCTTGGGAGCAAGGTTTGGGTCTTCTCTCTCTGTATTTTCACAGTGCCTTGCCTCCTTCAAGATTTGTTTGTTTTTGGTTTATGTATTTGAGGGAATAGCAAGGAAAAGTGATAAGTACATTTGTATTTGGAGTAAGAGGATGTGAGTTCAAAATTCATCTCTGGTTATAGGACCTTAGGCAAGTCACTGACCGTGTCTGGATCTCAGATTCATAATTGATAAAATGAGGGAATTGGACTTGACAACCCCTTAAGGTTTATTACTGCTCTAAAGTTATGCTCCTATGATCTTATTCCATTAGACCACAAGAGATCATCAATAACCCCTGGACCATTTGCAATTCCTAATAAATTGGGTACATAATTTAGTTTAAAGGAATGATGTATCAAATCATTCTAATATGAATCTAATATGAAACTATGTATATGAACTTCTGGTCAAATAATAAGTATTTGTAGAGTATTTGTTATGCTCTTATATAGTACTTGTATGTACATATAATTTAAATCTCAAAATCATTCTGAGAGGCATATAGATATTACTATTCACATTTTATAGATGAGGGAAGGGAAACCCATAGCTGTTAAGTGACTTGACCTGGATCACACAGCTGGTTAATGATGGAAATGGAATATAATCACTGTTTCCTGATTCTCAGTTCATGATCTTTCTACTGTATCTCATTGCTTCCTCCAAACATTGTCCTTAAAAGAAATACAAGCTTTTTTCTAAAAAAATACCATCTTTTTTCCCCAAAAAAAAAGCTTTTTTTTCCCAATGCAGTGATTTTTAAAGACTTGCAAAACCATACCTATTTATTTTACTGCAAAAAATATAACAATTTTAATAATAACAACAAAGAATGGGTTGTTTTATATAGGTTTTTAATTTTTATTTTTCTTATCTAGATACATTAACTTTTAGAAATAGCTGGACCTTGGCATGTCAGTGACAAAAAAAAATGTAATCTAAACCATAATTTGTCTAACCCAATGCTTTTAATCACACACCCATGTGCAGGATTTCAGTGGTTAAAGAAATGAGGTTTTAATTTCTCTGGCTCACAGGAACAAGGGGAATTGCCTGCTCTGTACATAACACACACACACACAGAAGATTCCAAAGCCAAAATATAGAGTATCAAATGTGATACTCTAAAAAAAAATTCCTCTTCTTAAGGCTCCATCTGCAGTCAGTCAACAAGCATGTTAAGCACCATGTGCCAAGCTGTTTAAGTCTTAACTGTTTTACTTTTTGTTTAAATAAATATTTAAGTGGATAAATAAAGTTGGAGCCATGGCTAATGCTGATATTAACTCCATCCCTTGTTAATGTCCCATTTTTGTCATAAAAAGTCAGCAGTTTTATGTTTACGTTATCCTGCTAGCATTTAGAAAATGTCTTCTACACCTCCAGCCCCTGAATCATCTCAGTTATTAGTCATCTGTCCAGCGATTAATAACAGCCACCACAAAATTTTTTTATCATAGCACAACACCTATGTTATAACTTGGGAGAGCAACTATGTCTAGATCCTTTCAGTGGGCCATATTTAAGTGTCTATGATAATGAATAATCACCTGAATTATTTCTGATTTAAAGTTTGAGAAATCACTTTAAAAGAAATTTTTAATGATAGCAGGTCTTCTAAAGAGAAGGTACCCCAAAAAGGAAATCACAATAGAGAATCTTCCACTCTATCCTAATTTCTCTTTTTATATGAATCAAATCTAAACGCTGTTAGAAAAGGTGTGATCATAATTGTATTCTTATGGTTCCAGACCAGAGCTGGGGTAGAGTTTCAAGATCTTCCCCATCTGTTGGAAGACTATAAAAATAAAATGAGTTTTTCAGTGTTTCTTAGAAATTGAAAGCATTTTATTTGAACTTATTATACAGTTATCAGTGGCAATGAGCAACATTCACTCAGAGGGAAAGGTATTTTTTAAGTTGTCACTTAATTTGTTTTTCCACAATGGATTTTACTTGGAATAATTCATGAAACACTTTTCAAGGTATAGAAGAAAATTTATTTCCATTGGTTAAAAACATAAAAAATTAACAGCAAAATGCTTCTTTCTGTATAAACAGGTTTATTGCCCTACTGACTCAGAGGGAGTCAAGAGAGCTTTGTTGCTATGAAAGAGAATCAAATAAAAAATTTAAATATTTGAATTATTACTGTAATTGTAAAACTTCCCAGCTGTGCTAAATTTCCAACTTACGCTTTGTCTTCAGGAAGCTGACTTTATATGTCCCAGAAAAAGGGTCTGGTCACTACCTGTCAGAGTGCATTCATCATTCTATAAGATGCTTTCTAATTTTTCTTTTGTAATATCATAGCTTTACACATGAAGAAATACCTTAGAAAGATTTAGAAGGTGTAGCTATACACCTGTTCTTTTGGGCCCCAGTGACTTGAACTAGGAGTAAGGACCGGAATTTTCCAAAATGCAATTTTTATGTCAATGAAAAGACAAAAACCAAAACATTCAGAAATGGAGCACAAGTAAGTTTCTGCTCACTGGAAGTCTTTTAGCAACTTCTGGATGACCATTTATCAGAGGTTTAGAGAAGGCATTCTTATTCAGGTAATGGTAGAATTAGAAGGGGTACCTTCCAATTCAGATTCTGTGGCTCTAATCCTAGGGTCTTTTGTACTGAGAAATCTTAATAATTACATTAACAATCAATGACACCAATAACCAATTAATTCTCCATAGATGAATAAAAATGTTTGATAAACAATAGGAATGAATTGGTCATATAGTACAAGATGCTTTGTCAGAGTTGCTTATGGCATGGATTATGAGAAAGTGTCACACTGTAGAGACAGGAACTGGAAAACATTGGAGACGCATTACTAGCAAAGAGGTTACCTCACCACTAGTCAGGTGATTTTATATTCAGACCACACAATACCCTGAGGTTTGTGCATAGTGATTTATCCAGACAGTCTCTGAACTGGGAAAATGAGAAGAGAAATTAAAATTACCACATGAAATGTTTTGAGTTCAGAAATTAGGAGGCACTTTGCAATTACAACTTAAATGGAAAATCGGGACTGCCTGTTATCATTGAAAATACTAAATGGGATTTATTGTTGTCCAGAAAATCCTGGTCAACCTGCCAATCAGTCAATAAGCATTTTCTTAGCATTTGCTATGTGCCAAATATCATGGTGTGCATGGGGGTACACAGAGAAAGGCAAAAATAGTTCCTCCCCTTCAAGGTGAAACAATTCATACACACAAGTTATATATAGAAGAAATGGAAGGTAATCTCAGAAGAGAAACCACTAGTCTTTCTTTGTCCAGATTGCTGCTTATACCCTAGGATTTATAATCCTTCTGTCTGGTACTCCCATGGTTTCTGTTCCATCCGTTTTCTGAAAACTTCACCTCCACTTCAGCCCCCAATATCTGGAATCTTCTTTGCCTACGATCATCTAGGACAGATCTCTAGCTTACAAGCTGATTGGCTTCTCTCACTTGTGATATAAGGCATTGGAAACCAACAAGACCCACCTGACCAGTACTGTTCTCTTAACTATACACTACTTGAGCTATCTTAAACCTGGAGCTACCCTAATCTGTGGAGTAAAGATAGAGCCGAGTTCCTATGAGAGCTTGGTATAAGCAAGTGCCAAGTCATGGTAGCAACCTTGTAGGCTCCCTCTGATAATCATAGCTTGAATACATTCCCAATGCTCCAGGACTATCTCTGGTTGAATTTCTTCTCTTCTCTTCCCCAGTCCCACTTTGGAGATGTCAGTTCTAACTCTATCGTGCAGGGGTCATCTATGGATAATTAATTGATTATTGATGTCATTGATTGTTAATGTAATTATTAAGATTTCTCAGTACAGAAGGCACTAGGATTAGAGCCACAGAATCTGAGTTGGAAGGTACCAATTTAATTTTAGAGGTGAATGCTGTCCTTAGTATCCTTTCCATGTCGGTCCAGCATCCCCTTCCGTGCTTCTCAAGTAGGCTACCCAATAGGAAGGCCTGTTTTTAGCATTGACTGAGTTCAAAGGAAATAATGATGTGTTTTTAGTTCTACTTGGATCTTAGCACATTATAAAACCAATACCTTGTTTTACTGTTAAAGGATGATTTCTATCGATCAACAAACATTTAATAATATCTCACTATGGCACTATTCTTGCAAAGCTCTCATTCCAATGAAAGAGAAAAATACATCAGGGCATCTAAGATAAAAACTGAATAGAAGGAAAGTAGCCATAGAGAGGAAAGCAGCAGCAATGGGAGGGACTGGCCAAAGCCTCCAGGCAGAAGTGGCCCTTAAACTGAAATTCCTATTATCTTTTTTTCTTTTACTTCCTTCTGTTATTCCTTGCTTTGTTTTATTAATTTTGTATAGATTCTATTTATTTTTACATCACCTTCATTTCTAAATAGAGCAGTTAGGTGCCACCTAACTGCTCCCTCTCTCTCTCTCTCTCTCTCTCTCTCTCTCTCTCTCTCTCTCTCTCCCTCCCTCCCTCTTCCCTCCCTCTCTCTTCATTTATGAGCATCTGGGATAGGACTGAAGTCAAATCACACCAAAAATTTTAAGGATGCACATAGGACTAAAATCAAGCTTCCTATAAGGAGGGGCCAAGGAACCCAAACCTAGAACCATGGTCATATGCAAAAAGATCAACCTCATAAGAAAACAGATCCAAAGCTACTTATCCCAGTGATAATAGCTAAATTTGCATATTTCAGCTCTATAGCTAGAGAGTTAATCGTATGTGTCCATTAAGGACTCTTGTTTCTAAAATGAATCTGTACAGGCAATGAGTCTGGATTCTCATTGTTCAGTTATTGAGTTGTGTCCCATTCTTCATGACCCCATGGAACATAGCACACCAATACTATCTATGATGTTTTCTTGGCAAATGATACTGGAATGGTTTGCCATTTCCTTTTCTAGTGGGTTAAAGCAAACAGAGGTTAAGTGACTTTCCCAAGGTCATAAAGCTAGTAAATTTCTGAGGCCAGATTTGAACTCAGGTTTTCCTGACTCTAGGCTCAGCACTGAGTCATCTGCTGCCCCCCCCCCCAAAAAAAATCTAGATACTTCCACTCAAATATCTTCAATAGCTCTTCATTTCCTACCAAATAAAGGCCGTAGTTATACTCTTGAAAGAAGTCCAATTTTGATCATATAAGTAAGACACTGTGACTTATTTTAAAAAGACATTATGAAGTACAGAAGAGGGAAAGAGGGAAAAGGGAATAAACATTTAAATGGAAACTCCTATGTGCCAGGCATTGTCTTAAGCCCTTTAAAATATTGTCTGATTTAAATCTTCATGATGAAGCAATAAAAGGAAAGAAAAGTGAGAGTTCAAAGGAAGCCCTAATGAATTCATAAAATCCATCCAAGGATTGGATAAAGAACAACTACAAAAACAGACGTTACTTACATACACTCCTTCCCTTCTGTCCTCTGGCACTGCCACTACCCTCATACAAGCCTCCATCACCTGCTGCCTAGACTATTGCAATAACCTACTCTTTGGGACCATTTCTTCAAGTCTATCCCCACTCCAAGGCACTCCTCCAGTCTACTGTCAAAGTAATCTTCCTAAAGCACAGCTCTGACCAGGTCGCCTCTCTCGTCAATAAATTTTAATGGCTTCCTATTGCCTCTAGGATCAAATATAGACTCCTCTGCTTGGCATGCAAAGTCCTTCCCAATCTGCCCCACTCCACACCTCTCCAGTCTTCTTATACCTTACATCCTTCCATTTATTCTGCAATCCAGTGACATTGCCTCCTTTCCTGTTCCTCACAAAAAACACACCATCTACTGACTGGGCATGTTCATTGTCTTGCCCAGAATGATCTCCCTTCTCTATGTCTGCCTCCTGGTTTTCCTGGATTCTTTCAAGTCACAGCTAAAATCTCACCTATTACTTTCTACTGGAATCCATTCCAAATTCCTCTTAATTCTAGTGCCTTACCACTATTAATCATTTCTAATTTATCCTATATATAGCTCATTGGTACATAATTGTTTCTAAGTTGTCTCCCCTCCCCTGATTAGACCATGAGTTTCTTGAGAGTAGGGACTACCTTTTTCATTTCTTATATCCCCAACACAACACAGTAAATGGCATGTGGTAAGTACTTCATGAAAGTTTATTAACTAAAATGTAATTTGTACAGCACAAGAGTAAAAAGGCCAGCAATGCCTCCAGCAGGATTCTCAGAAGAGAAGAATTAGTAAGATTAGAAAGAGAACCAAGAATCTCAGCTTCAATCTTTATGGGGAAATGGGAAGTGACTGAGTGGTTGGAAATTTGGGGCAGGATTGTTAGGAAATGGAAATAAATGAAGAGCTAATTGTCTTTTTTTTTTTTGTTTTGCTTTTTGGAGGGCAATTGGGGCTAAGTGATTTGTCCAAGGTCACATGGCTAGTGTGTCAAGTGCCTGAGGTCAGATTTGAACTCAGGTCCTCCTGACTCCAGGGCTAGTGCTCTATTCACTGTGCCACCTAGCTGCCCTGAGCTAATTATCTTTTGCACGTTTCCAAAAGAATATTCTATTAGGCATCTCAAAGGCAAGATGCCCCCAAAATAATTTTCCTGCCAAATCCGCACTTTATCTCAATTTCTATACTTCTATAATAGTGTATCAATCAATCCAAAAGCATTTCTAAGTACCAGATACTATCTAAAATAGCACTCATGTTTTCCCCTAAATACACTCTTCTTCCTAATGCACAACAGGCATGCCTAGCATATGCCCCACATGTCTTCCACATGTAACACATTATATGGTTTTCAGCTCTGACTACACCTTCTTGTAGGTCACCCAACTTCAGCCTGGCACTTGTATCATTGCTAAATATTTAAATTATAAATACTGAAAACACTAGTAATCTAGGGGTATGTTGGATAATTTATTTCTCATTAGGAAATTTGCAATCTGTTATCATTAATTAACTAATTAACTTATGCCCCCATTCAAATTCATTAAATATTAATTATTCAATGAAGTAGAGAAAGATCATTTACCATTAATAATTACTCTTATTTACCCACATTTAAATATTAAAACTACAAATTACTTCCTACCTTTCCAATCTTCTTATACTTACCTCCACATATTTTACGATCTAGCAACGCTGACATACTTGCCAAACCTGGCATAAAACACTGTTTCCCATCTCTTTGTCTTTTCGCTGGTTGACCCCCATGCCTAAAATTGTGTAACTCGACCTTTGGTTCTTAGCTTCTTTGTTTTCTTCAAGACTCCGTTCAAACACCTGCCTTCTACAGGAGGCCTTTTGTAGTCCAACCAGTTGATAGTGCCTACTGCCTTCCCTGAGATTACCTTCTTTACCCACATGTATACACATATACACATGTATATTTGCATCATGTGTATATTTATATTGTATTATGTGTATATGTACATACATACTCACATGCCTATACATACACTGTGTGTACATATACACGAGTGTGCATGTCCATATGTGTGTACTTATACATATATACTCACACACATATATATACACATCTATACACATTTGTATAAATATATGTACATATATCAAATATTTTGGCTATGACAAAAATCACTGCCAAAGTCACCTCAAACCCTCAAAATATCAAGAGTTAACTCCTCTTCACTTGTCTAGAAAATGAGTCTCAAATATCTCAACTCATTTGAAACAATGACTAAAGTCTCTCAGTTTCTTCTTAATATTTCTCTTCAGAATTATTTTTTTCTTCTTGATCTCTCTTCCATGAACATGAAACAATCTCTCCAAATTTCACTGCATTGCTGACTCTTCACAAAATTATCTTTATAATGTTACTTTATAATGCCACAATTAAAATAATTCCAACAGGGAGAAGCTTTGCTTTGTTCGATTTTGTTTTTCCTGAAATCCTTCCGATGTCTCCCACTCTTCATAAAAACTTCATAGATCATACAATAAACTCCTATCTTCTTTCTGACTCCATAAGGAAAGGTGCTTCACCTTAAGTTTTTATCTTAACTGGTTTTTCATATGTTCTCATGGATCACAAATAAATACACCTATGTTCTCCCTGACTTCAAAGGAACCCAAGTGGTCTAATCTATAAGGTAAAGTTCAATTAATACTAGCTAAGGCCTTATCTATATCTTAAATAGACAATAACAATCCCTTTAGTATCTTTAACACAGACATTGAAAGCATAGGCTACACTAAGTTCCCTAGTTCTGTGCAGGAGAGCACCATCATTCCAGGGGAAGCAATTAGGGCATTACCAAAGTGTGCACATTCATTCATTCAATACACATTTATTAGGTACCTATAATATAGTTGTGCAGTACCTGTAATATAGTTATGCAGTTGGAGGGTGAGTGTGTAGTAACACTTTGCTGTATCATCTATATTCCTCCACAAAACTATGGATGTCCCCACCAACTCTGTCCTGGGTCCTTTTCTCTTCTCTTTTTATAGTCTTAAGTGACTCCCATGGGCTGAACTGTCATCTCTATACAACTGACTCCTAGATGTATGCATTCCACCCTAGCCTCTCTCCTGAGTTCTAGTCCCACATGGCCAACTGACTATTAGACATTTCAAATCAGATGTACAGCAGGAATCTCAAACTCAATATGCCCAAAAGAGAACTCATCCTCTTTCCTCCAAAATACGCTGTTCTTCTAGATTTCTCTATTTTTGTCAAGGATACCACCATTCTTCCAGTCAAAAAAAAGTGTGCAACTTCAAAGTCATTTTTTATTCTTGACTCTCTCTCAACACCACTTTTATTCAATCAATTGCCAAGCCTTCTACACACTGTCTTCACTACATCTCCTGGATCTGTCCTTTTTTCCACTCATGTAGTTCACATCCTACTTCAATCTGAGGTCACCTGTCTATTTTAATAGCCTTTTAACTAGATAATATTAGCACATATTTCATAGGACTGTTATGAGAATCAAAATTTCTTACTCTAAGGACCCATTTCTGAAACAGGAAGGGTCAAAGAACTGACCTAAAGGCTATGTGAAAGAGATGGTATAACTTTCTGCACTGTGTACCCGCTGTTAGGAAGACCTGGCTGACAAAAGTTAGCCTCTCAGAACTGGTACTTTCTGCGTAAGAGGTGGAAAATAAGGATCTTCGAGCCAAGGTGAGGAAGCATAAATGTAGATGTTTCTACCATTCCTAGGCTTTCTGCTTTTTCTGAAAGAGGATTAACTGGTTCAGCTAAAGGCATCAGTTGAAACTGAAGCTGGAAGTGCCGGGAACTACATCTGTAATTGAGAAGAAAGTCAAGCTGAATGGAGGAAATACCAAAGATAAGTAATAGAGTCACAGTTATCAGATCAACACACGCAATTGAGATGCTGGCCCCTCCAAGGAGTTAGTCAAGCCAGCTGTGCAGTATATCCCACCTCGGCAGGAGAGTCACCTATCCAAAAACAGATGTCATATGCATCGATGAATTTTGTAAGTATAGTCTCTGAGAGAGGTCCACATTTCTAGAGTTGTGAGTTGCCTTAATCACATTGATTATCTACACATGTGTGCCATAAACCAGATGATTAAAAAACTGGGGTCACTGGGAGAGAGACACAGAGCACATCATATGTGGCCAGCATTACGGTATGAACTGTATATATAAATATTATAAATATAAGCAATCAAACTGATCCCTCATTTGAAGAGCTTACATTCTAATAGGGGAAGACAATACTTGAAGGGAAGTTGGAAAAGGGAGTTGAGAGTATGCCACTCTCAACTAGAGTTTATTGAGTGATGAGTGACATGATGAAAACTTCACTTTAGAAGAAAATTATTTGAGCAATTTTCTTGAGCCAAGGAATCCAATCAGGAAATTTATAATAATCTAGTCAAGAGGTGATAAATATTAGAACTAGGATTATGGCAGATTGGTGATAAGGCATACTGGCTGAGGAGAAAGACAAGATTTATAGAAGGAGAACTGAAAATACTCTGTATGAGAAAATAATATGGAACAAAAAGAGAAAAGGTCTCAGGACAGAGGTTTGAGGTATACCTATGGCTAATGGTAATGACATGGGTGATGAACTAGAAAAAAAGACTGAGAAAAAGCAGTGAGAGAGATAGGAGAACGAGGAGAGAGCAGTGTCATAAAAATCCAGAGAGGAAAAAATATCAAGGAGGAGGTGATCCACTATGTCAAACACTGCAGAGAGCTCAAGAAAAATGAGGAGTTGAGGAAAGGACATTGGAGTTGGCAATTATAACATCTTTGAAGAGATTGATTTGATTAGAATCCAGACTAGAGAGGGTTTAGAATAGAGTGAGAGGAGAGGAAGTAGAAGTACCCAGTATAGACAGTTTTCTCAAGTTTAGCCATGAAGGAGAGAAGATATCAGTAGTGGGACTATCAAGTGAAGAGACTAGAAAGATAGATAGATAGATAGATAGATAGATAGATAGATAGATAGATAGATAGATAGATAGATAGATAGATAGAGAGAGAGAGAGAGATAGATAGATAGATAGATAGATAGATAGATAGATAGATAGATAGATAGATTTTAAGAATTAAGAAAACTTGGTCGAAGATATCAGAGAAGTAACAAGAAGATAAGGAGAAATTGAAGATAATAGAGAAGAGAAATTATACTAGGAGCAATGTCTTAGCAGATGAAAGAAGATATCAAACAGAGAGGCAGATCAAAGATGGTGAGGAAAAGTAAACACTACAGCCGAGCTCTCCCAACCAAAAAAAAAAAAGCTCTCCCTCCAAAAAAATTTTTTAACTCATATTAAGAAATAAAATGGCCACAGAGGGAATCTCTGTGTTGTTCATGTGTCTAGGCTACAACTTGACTTAACTCTTCAAAGTGAAGTATCAGCAGACACTAAAGGTAATATCTGTTGTTCACCTATAGCAGACACAGTTTTTAGGAAACTTGTAGCTGATAAAAATATTTCAGACAAGTGAAGGATAGACAGTACAGCAACACCTATATATGAAATAGGAAACCCACATGACTATTGAGTGTAGACTTGCACGAAGAAACATGGCATTACCATCAATCAAATTGCCAAGCAGATTACCAAAGATTTCCTGACCTTTGATTATATACAGTGTATGGATGAAAGCAATCTGAGAGATTTCAATAGAAAAGTTAAGTTAAAAACTACAAATTTGATTAAATTAATTGTCATTGACAAACTAGCTAGAACTCCGAATTTCTACCTCAAATTTTAAAAATGCATTAATTATGTAGTTGAACAATCTAAAATTTGCATGTGAAAACTAAGAAAGCTCAACAACACGATCATTTATTAAGAATGTTTGATAGGTTTTTACTTTGAGATAGCTTCATTTATATCTAATTATTATCTTTAACAGGTAATGAAAACATTTACCTTTATGTCAACAATAGAAAATAACAGATTATTGTGAAAGGTTTAAGAAACATACATTTTAGTGCCTTCAGCAATCATTTGATAGCAATATCTTAATGAAGAACACATATTCTTTCAGTTCATCTTTACCATCTTTTAATATTTTGACTATTAAAATAAATGTATCGGGGCGGCCAGGTAGCACAGAGAGTAAGAGCACTGTCTGCAGTGTCAGGATGACCTGGGGGATTGAATCAAGGCTCAGACACTTAGCATCCACCCAGAAACACCTGGCCGTGTAACCTTGAGCAAGTTACTTAACCCCAATTGCTTAATAAATAAATGAATGAATAAATAAATAAATGTGTCCCCTGCCAATAATAACAATAACAACACCTCAAATCAAATGCTGAAGTGGCAGAGCACAAAGGTTGAGGTGAGACTTTTTTTGGTCCAAGACAACTTGGGAGACAAGAAGGAAATGTCTGTCAAACTTGGGTGGGGCCAAGCTCACTCTACAGCAACACTAGCTGTGGAACTTGGCAGCAATATCAGCTTTGGGAACTCTGAGCTTAGAGGTAATAAGAGGATTGGGCAGCTGTAAGAAAAAGATTATAGGGGATTATTTTATGCCCTGCCTTATACCTTGTTAATTGTTTTCTTTTAATTAACTGGTCTTAGGAAGGAAGGAAGGAAGGAAGGAAGGAAGGAAGGAAGGAAGGAAGGAAGGAAGGAAGGAAGGAAGGAAGGAAGGAAAATGTTGTCTTGGGGACACTTAGATATTGACCAGCAGGACCTATGTTGCATGAATAAATTTGGACACCATGAACTTCAAATGAGGTAATATAGCTTAGTGGCAGAAGAAGATATGGGAAGTGTCAAAAGGCAGCAAAAAGTATCCTGATTCCTCTTTTACAACCAGTGATGAGGGAAGTAGTGTCATCAGGAGGAGACCAGGTCTCAGTGAGTGCCAGAAGATGGAAGGAGTCAGAAAGAGAGAGGTTTAAGATGAAATTAAGTTTAGTAACTATATAGCAAGTACAATAAAAGGGGTAGGCAAATCTGGAGTGGGATACTGGAGGTGGCATATGAAGTAATTGTGGCAATTGAATGAACCACACTGAATCCATCTTGTGACTCAATGCTGGATCTAGTTCACTTCCCTTTCTTTTCAATTATAGGTTTAGTCCAATTTCTTCCTTCTAAGAAAACTATTCAATTATGAGAACTATAAGAAAACTTTATTGCTTTGTTTGAACACAACCCTTCGTGGCTGAGACCCTAGACAACCTCTACCCATTGCTTAGAGACCCTTAGCTAAGGACCTAGATTATGCTGACCAAAAACCCAGTTGGATCTAAAGATTGAATTATAGAATTTTCTCACAATTATACATCTCAAGCAACTCATATGTCTCATCTGAAAACTGGCCTCATACTGGGCAATCTGTTACTGTTTTTCTTTGTTCCTTTAATTGAATACATACAAATGGGGTTAGGAGAAACATTTCTTTTTCTGATTTCAGGGAATTGTAACTGTTCACTCTTCTCCTCCAATTTGGGAAGTCCCTAATCTTTCCTCCAATTAGAAATCAAATAATCTAATTTTATGCCCTGCCTTATACCTTGTTAATTGTTTTCTTTTAATTAACTGGTCTTATTTGATCAATTGTTTTAATACATAACTATCTGTCTCCCCCTGTATGTGGGGTCTAGTTCCAAGCTGAGAAAGTCTGGTCCCAATTTGTTACATAATTGGCATGTATTGCTTAACAAATAGATATGCTCAGAAGCTCAAACCTTTGGTTCTTCAGTTATTTCAGATTTCACCCTCAACCTATTATCATAGGGTTGAACTGTATGAGATTAAGGAAGCAGGCAGTTGGAGGAGGGCAATGGGATTTGCATATCAGTAATACCTTACAATCACTGGAATGAGGAGAACATAATGGGGTGGGAGTATGATCACTGAGGAAAGAGTCCAAAGAGAGTATCAATGCTTAAAGAAAGATGTGTTGAGAGAAGTACTTGAGTCCAGAGAGAGAGAGTAAAAGTTGTGTGTGTGTGTGTGTTTGTGTGTGTCTGTTTATGTCCATGCCTGTGTGTTTGTGTGTTGAAAGTGAATGAGGGAGGGGAGTGTATCTGTGGTCACTTAACACATTGATCTCATCTCTTCCCATCATCTTTAAGAAATTTCTTCCACTACAATATCTACGCTCAGAAATTGCTCAGGAGAAGCTGTATCCACATCATTTTAATAGTTAATTGTGTTTCCTTGTGTCCAAAACACTAGATTCTATGAGACTATAGGGCAATTCTAAATATCAGAAAATGTAGAATTGAATCTACCGTATACCTGTGTGAGCTAGGGGAAGTCACTTCTCTGTTTCTTCATGTGAAATATGAGGAGTATGGACTAAGATCCTTGCCACCTGCAAATCCCATGATCTTAAATTAGCCTAACATTTGGAAAACCTGGGTGTCTCAAAGCACTTTGGACCAATTGGTTTGGAAATTTATGATTTTTAAGTAGGCATAGAGAATTGATAATATACAGGTAATTTCCTAACAAAACAGATGTTTAAATATGTACTATGTTGGACCCAGTGAACAAAAAGCAAAAAACTCTGGAGATTTTCCATCTTGGTTCCAATCTCACTACCCTTCAGCCAACAATCTGGTGGGAAAGTAAATCCCTGATATATAACAGAGCCTCTGTCTACTGTGTCCCAAAGCAGAATGTACTTGCCAAGTAGGCTCAGTTTTCTAGTTTACAAAACAACCCCCTAATAGCTCCTAACTTTAGGGAGCCAGCTTCAGTCAAGGAGAAAATTAAGGCTATTTTTGTTGTTGGTTGCACACATTATTGGTCACTAAGATTTGAAACTATTAGCAGCAAGAAGCGAAAAACAAAAAGCAAGTAAATGACAACAAAATAAAAATTAAAAACCTGAGTCACCCAATTAGCTAAAAGAGGTCATTAAGAGGGAGCTCAACCTAGCTAAGGAGCCAAAACCTTGTGAAACAAAAGTTTACCGGATGCTTTTAGAGATGGATATGGACAATGGAGGAACAAATATCAATAACAAGTAGGTGGTGCAATGCATAGACTGCTGAACCTGGAGTCAGGAAGATGAGAGTTCAAATCCAACCTCAAACACTTCCTAGCTGTGTGAACCTGGGCAAGTCACTTAACTTCTGTCTGCCTCATTTACCTCTACTCTAAAATGGAATCAGTAATAGCATCTACTTCTCAGAGTTATGGTAAGGATCAAATGAGAACATATTCATAAAGTGCTTAGCACAGTGCCTGACAGAAACTAGGCACCATATAAATGTTAATCGCTGTCTTTTAGATGAGCAGGATGGGAGTACTTGCCCAAAGTTATACATACTCACTACATATCACTGGTAGAATTTGAGCTGGGTCCTGTGACTCCAGATCCAATGTGCCTTCCACTCCTCATAAATCCATCAGAAGTGTTCACTGTATCTTTGCCCTCTTGTCTGGCTATTAGAGCAATAACAACATCCAAAAATGGCGTTTGTGAGCAGGTGGCTCATCAATGTCCCTCCTGATGGGAAGACAGAAAGTCAACGAGCTTCAGAAGATGAAGAAAGAATATAGAAACCATTGGAAAGCATCCAAATGTCAGAGAAGGGTATACAAGAGAGAACAAATAAGGGAAACTTAAAACAAGTAGAACTGGTCTGGAAAAGACCAAGGTCAGGAGAATTATCACAAGATCATTGACAGTGCTGGATGGGAACAAAGAGGTCATCCAACCCCTTCATATCATAGCTAAATAACTGAGGCCTAGAGAAATTAAGGGCTTGCCCAAGTGAAAAACAAAGCTGGGATTCAATCCCAGGTACTCTGACTCCAAATATAACACCCTTCTACTGTATCATTACCAGTAACAACTCTCTTCCTGAGTGTGATGTGCTATTGTAAAAGAGAATGCTGACCATATGTTTCTTAGGTCCAGAGTAAGCAAAATGAGAGGAAATGAGATCAATCATAGAAGTAAAAATGTGGGTTAGGCACAAGGAGGAATTTCTCACCAATAGAGTTGTCCCAAAATGTAATGAAATGCCTTGCTAGGTAGCGAGTTCCACACCACTCAAAATGTCGAAATAGACACTAGATGACCATTTATCAATGCTACTGTAAAGGAGATTGCAGTATTGGGGTAAGAGGTTGGAACAGATGGCTAAGAGACTCTTCAAGTTTATTAAGTTAAGGACAATTAAACATTGGACTGGTTTGCTAGAGGATTGGGGGAAGAGAGAGGACAGGAACAGTGAAATCTCTTTCCCTTGAAACTGCATATTTTAAAGCTTACATGAAAAATAACCAGCTCAGATAATTTGCTTACTCTTCTATCACTAGACAAAACACTGGACAATACTGTCACAGACCCTTCAATTATCAGAGTCAAGGGGATCTTAGAGAACATTTAGTCCATTTTCCTCATCTTATAAAAGAATAAATTGAGACGAAGGGAAGGGAAAGGAATGAATGAATTGACAAAACATTATTAAATATTTTACTATGTGACAAGTACTGTGGTAAGGCTGAAGATACAAATGTAAAAGAGATGAAGTCCTTGTCTTCAAGAAGAATATAACACATATACAGTGATAATCAGAGTGGTATCAGAGAAAGGTGTTTTAATCTAGGAAGTCATACCCAGGGGCATGCTGGAGCTAGCTCTGATGGGCTTGAGATAGCTAATTGTTAAATTTTCACTTACATGAATTATATATTTACATCTCTAAATTTGGCATTCTCTACAAATAAGGGCTTGATTTATCATTTTATTGATTATACAGATTTTTTAAACTGTTAATAATGTATATTAAACTTAAGAATGTGTTCATATTTTTCACAGAAAGCTGGTTTTTTAAACAAATACAGTAGAAAGTTCTGGGAAGGAAGTCCTCATCAGACAGGAGGCCTGGTTACTGTAAGATGATAAGGATGAGGATGAAGATGATGATGATGGTGATGATGATGATGATGACAATTGCCATTTATATAGCACTTTAGGGTTTGCAAAATGCTTTCCATCTATTATCTCATTTGAGCCTCACAAGACCCCTGGTCATAGACATAGGGAGTCTACATAGAGAGTAGAAAATTACACACATGTGATGGTTGATGCCCCCTTTCCAGAAAAAAAAATAGTGGTCCCTATTTTGATTACTTTCCTCAGAACAAGAAGTGGAAGGGAGGTGGGATAGAGAATAGAATGCACCATGGAAAAAAATATCAAAGTGAAACATGAAGCAAATTGTCCAAGGTCCCACATCTAGGAAGGAATAAAGATCGTGTCTTAAAGGCTTAATCTCCTAATTCTTCCAATGGATCTTCTAAAGATCTCATTCCAAAGTCAATGCTCTTTCTCTAGTTATGCTTCTGCCAACATTCTGCAAATAATCTGGTTTAAAAAGGAGTCTTCTTAATTGAAATAATCATTAGATTTTCTTTTTTTTTCCTCTTTGTATTTAGAGCAATTGCTACCTGCAAACACTTTTACTGTCATCTGCATTCATGGTTTCAAGCACCTATGTACTTTCTAGCCATCCATTTTCATAGTTTCCTGTAGAAGGTAATAGGAAAAGAAGCATTTCTAAAACTCAGATAAAGAGTTCCAAGGAAGACAGTATTCGCTCATTCTGATTTTTCTTTTCGTTTAAGTAACCCCACTCCTCAGCATGATTTATTTCTCCCACCGTGAATACCTTCCTCA
The DNA here is from genome assembly GCF_028583685.1 of Petaurus breviceps papuanus. Taxonomy (NCBI): domain Eukaryota; kingdom Metazoa; phylum Chordata; class Mammalia; order Diprotodontia; family Petauridae; genus Petaurus; species Petaurus breviceps. The sequence continues at coordinate 39,321,400 of NW_027187391.1, forward strand.
GATCAAGGACTTAAAAGGCTGAAAGAGGATCCATTCCATGTGTAATAGACCCAGGAGGTCAAATTCTATCTCTGTTCATTATTAGGGCAGAGTATCTCTACGATACCCAGAGGCACTTTAGGGATCAAAGAAGCAATATTGAGTAGTAGAAAAAGCACTGTATTCATATTATAGGACCTGGTCTCAAAACTCAGCCTGCCATTTTACTATCATTCTGACCTTGGGCAAGACACTCCATCCTCTGGCCCTCAGCTTTCTCGTCTATTTAATAAGTGCCATGGACTAGATAATCTTTAAGGTTTCTTCTAGTTCCAAATCAATTGGATGATAATTTTGTTCTAAGGAAAAACTAAGGTGTTTTCAGGAATGATTATTAAACACCAGCTTGCTTTAAAGTTGCCTCCAGATTCCTGGGGTGACTTCAGAAAAAATCTGGACTGTTGACTCTGTCTGTCTCTCTGTCTCTCTCTCTCTCTGTATCTGTCTCTCTCAAGATGGTGAGGGGCGGGGGAGGAAGGTCATTCAAAGGTAGAACTAACTTTAAATAATTTGCCAGTTTTCATGCTTGGTATTCACTATCAGGAAGATCTCCTTTCTGGACCTTAATGAAATCAGTAAGCATTTATTAAGGCTTACTGTGTTCCTAACTGTGTGTTTAGTTAGTTTAGTTCTAGTAATACAATGAAAGGCAAAAAACAGTCCCTGCACTCTTCATCCACCCTACCTGAACAAGCAGTAGTACATCATTATGACAATGGAATGTGAGTTCCTTGAGGGAAGGGAACACATACACACATACACATACAAACATATGTGTATGTATAAGCATATGTGTAAATATGTACATAGATGTATATATATATACAGGTATGTAAAATGTCTTAATATCATTAATACTGCTAGATAAATGCTTGCTGAATTGAACTGAAATGAATTTAATATGAAGGTAGATGTTCCTGGATTGGACCAGAGATTGAAAGACTCAAGAGAAACTTAATTTCCTCCTGAAATATAGATATTGTTCCACTACTGGGGAAAAAAAAGGCAGCTGATGGAAAAAGGTAGGCTTTAACCAAAGAATCCTTGAAGTAATGGGACATACTGAAAGGACAGGTCTTTGAGGCAAAATGCAAGAGTACAACCCAAGAGTACGAATCCTGATTTTAATATTTACTAGTTGTGTGACCTTGGCAATTCATTTCACCTATCTATGCCTCAATTTTCCCATACATAAAATGGGGATAACAATACTTTCCTGCTGTATATCATAAAGATGTTGCAAGCAATGTGCTCTCTAAACCGAAATGTGCCATAATGATGGGAGTTACAGGAACCAGATTGCCTATACAGCCTGCATCATTTAGTAGAAAATGTGCTGTCTTTATATTCAGAAAAAAAATGTGATTGAGGCATAGCTTCTTGCTTTACTATGACCTTAGACAAGTTATTTAACCTCCATGAGTCTTTTTTTTACCATCTATAAAATAATGTTAATGATTATAATGATGATAGTATTTACTACACGGGACCATTGTCAGGAACACACCAAATGATGTATGTATTTAAAGTGCTTTGCAAAACTTAAAACACCTTGGTAATATTTTTTTTATTCATAAGGTGATCCATAAACGTAAGCTATGACTCCTGAAGCTTAAGTGCCCCCCCTTCCACTAATTTGCACGTGATCTACCTATGGAAGAGTAAAAATTCATTCCTGTTAGTCATTGGATTACTTTGCTGATTCCCAAATGATTAAGAATCATCTCTGTATATGTGAGGCAGCAACTAGTCAGGATCCCTCCCAGCTCTGTTACCTAAAAAGAGACACAAGGATCATAAAAATATAGTCTGAAGAGCAATATCCGGTGAACTTGAACATGATAAATTACTTTGTTCAGTTGTTTCAGTCATGTCCAACTCTTCAGGATTCCATCTGGGGTTTTCCTTGCAAAGACACTGGAGTGGTTTATTATTTCCTTTTCCAACTCATTTTACAGATAAGGAAACTGAGGCAAACAGCTTTAAGTGATTTGCTCAGGGTTACATAGCTAATAAAATTCTGAGGCCAGATTTGAACTTCGGAAGATGAGTTTTCCTAACTCCAGTTACAGCACTCTATCCATTGTGCCACCTACCTGCCCTTTGACAAATTATATTATGAATCCGTAAAAACCTAGGATCTTTTGTCAGGTAAATAATAATAATCACATCCCACACCCCCCAAAAGATCCCTAATTGGCATTTTCATTAAGAATTGACTAAATCAAGATCTTTAAATATTAATGTCATATAGAGTGTTTCCACTTGAATAGTTTCTATTAATAGGTGAAGGTTGCATGGTTCTAGCCAGTCTGTAATTTGAGTCTAAGAGGTACCTGAGGCTCAGGGGTGTTGAGTGACCTGTCCGTGATCTCACAGCTCGCTATGTTCAGACCCAGGATTTGAAGCCTTCCTGACTCCAAGCCCAGTACCCCATTCCCTGTGACTTTTGGTTTCCATTCTTAAAAAAGCTCAGGAAATGAAGCTGGGTTGCTAAGCCTGTGATTCAAAAAATGCGTGTAGAGTTTAAAAGCAATCTAGCTCTGAGCAGATAGAATTTGAAATCGACTAGATTGGCACCATACTTCTTTCTGTCAGGGCCATCAGGTGACTCGTTTTAAGGAAAAACCTCAGAGAAAGTATTTGAGGGACTTCCTGTTTGTTTTTCCACCAAGCCTATTTTCAAGGCTGAAGAAATATACAGATGACACACACTCTAGTAGCAATTATTTTGATGAAACTCTGAACACACCAACCTTGGTAGAGATTTCTTAGAACAGATGAGTAAAATCATCAATGATGTAATAGTGAAATGTCAGCTGTTGTATAGTCGAATCTACTTCTAACTCTATCACTAGCTGGCCTAGCAAATTTCCTTTCTCCGGCTTACTTCTCCTCTCTTTAAAATAGGAATGAAAATCTATCCTAAATAATGTACAAGTTTGTTACAGGGCACTTAGAAAGACAAAGAAGAAATAATAAACAAGCAAAATAGCTCTGAAAGTTACATGCTGAATTTATTGTGCTTTTAAAAATCAAGCCCTATATAATAGAGAAATATATTTCATTTGGAATCCTCTTCTGTCCAATAATGTATATGGGAATGCTCATTTTATTTGGTGTTTTTAGGTTTGAATAAAAGGATAATAAAAAAAAGAAAAACAGGGAAGAACTTTTCAAGTTCTAATGCAGTCAGACTGAAGAACCATAGAATCTCAGAATTAGAAGGGATGCTGGAGACTATTTTCCCCTCTCAAGAATTGACAATATCAATGACCAGTAGACCATACAGACCATACCTGAATACTTTTAATGTTGGTAAATTTACTTCAGTAGATAATCTATTTGATTCTCAAATAGCTATATTTTAATAGAATTATAAAGTTGTTCTTAATATTTAAATTAATTTGACCATCATTTATTAAGAGTATATTATATACAAAGTACTAGGGGAAATAGATATCAGATCAAAATGTCATCCCTGCCTTGATGGAGCTTATAGTCTAGTATGGGGATGTGACATGCAAATAACTACATTTCAAAAATATTTCATGATATGTACACAAGGGATGTACAAAGTGATTGTGTGAAATCCAAGTAAGTAAAAGCCATTAGTAACCTGGTAGATTAAAGAAGGCTTCATGGAAGATGGAGCATTTGAGTTGGGAAAAAGAAAGAGACAGAGAGCATTTAAGTGCTTAGTATATGACAGGCCCTATACTAAATAAAGAGAAAACAAGCATCTACAATATGCATAGGGCAGCTAGATGGTGCAGTGTATAAGCCAGGAGTCAGGAAGACTCATCTTCCTGAGTTCAAATCTGTCCTCAGACACTTATTAGTTGTGTGACTCTGGGTAAGTCATTTAACCATGTTTGCTTCAGTTCCTCATGTATAAAATGATCTGGAGAAGAAAATAGCAAACCACTTCAGTATCTTTGCCAAGAAAACCCTGAATGGTGCCACAAAGTCAGACATGACCAAAAAAAAACCCAAATAAAAAAATGATATAACAACAAAGCTATATGCAAAACACTGGAGGAAATACAAAGTTTAGATCAGATGTCATTACTGACATTCTAATAGAGAAAAATACACATTTTAAAAGCTGGAAAAGGAAGAAAGGGAGGGGGAAAGAAAGGGCATATCCTGGCATAGTGCCAGATGCAGTGGGAATCCCGGGTTCTGACATGATAAGGTAAAAGCCAATCAGATATGAGGGACCCAGGGCAGAGTTCAAGTTACTGCTGTGAAAAAGGTAGAAATGAATGGTCAGATAGAAGTGATAGTGTTTTGCCAAAAAAAAAAACAATTCTTTGGGATCACAAAGGATGGGACACAACTGAAATGACTCAACAACAGCAAGGAATCATTTAGCTGTCAGATTTATGGATAAGGGAATATTTTGTGGCCAAACAAAAGATAGAGAGCATTATGAGATGTAAAATGGATAATTTGGATTACATCAAATTTAAAAAGTTTTTTCCACAAACAAAAACAATACAACCCAGAAGAGAAGGGAAGCAGGAAATAGGAAAAAAATTATAGTAAGCTTTTCTGATAAAGGCTTCATTTCTCAAATATATAGAGATGAATCAACTTTATAAGAATACAAGTAATTTCCTAATTAATTTGTGGTCAAAAGATATGAACAGGCAACTTTCAAATTAAGAAATCAAAGCTACCTATAGTACTGTGAAAATGCTCTGATTGATTAGAAAAGTGCACATTAAAACAACCCTGAAGTACTCTCTCATATCCATCAAATTGAATAAGATGACAGAAAAGGAAAATAACATGTTGAAGAGTATATGGGGAAAATTGGGACTCCAGTGCCGTGTTGGTGAAGTTGTGATCTGAGCTAACCAGAGCAATTTGGAGCTATGCCCAAAGTGTTATAAAACTATGCATACAACTTTGACCCAGCAATACCACCACTAGATCTGCACGCCATAGGGATCAAAGAAAAAGGAAAAGTACCTATACATACAAAAATATCTATAGCAGCTCTTTTTGTGGGAACAAAGAAATGGAAATTGAGGGGACACCCATCAATTGGGGAATGTCTAAACAAGTTATGGTATGTGATTGTGATCAGGATGTTTTCAGAAAAAGCTGAGAAAACTTACATGAACTGATGCAAAGTGAAATGAGAAGAACCAGAACATTATACACAGTAACAGCAATAATGTATGTAGAACAACTAACTATGAATTATAGCTATTCTAATCAATACAATAATCCAAGACTATTCTGAAGAACTTATGTTGAAACATGCTACCAATTTCTAGAGAAAGAACTGATGGAGTTGAAATGCAGATTGAAGCATGCTTTTTTTTTTCATTTTCTTTATTATTCTTGTTTTTCTTATTTTGAGTTTTCTTTTATAACAAGGTTAATATAGAAAGATTTTGCATGTCTACACATGTATAATCTCAATCAAACTGCTGCCTTCTCAAGGAGATAGCTGGGGAGGGAGGGAAGGAAAGAATATAGAACTCAATTTTTTTCAATGAATGTGAATTACATGTTTATATGATAAAAATAAAATGAAAATGAAAAGAAAGGAGGGAAGGAAGGAAAGAAAGAAAGAAAAAGAAAGGAAGAAAGAAAGAAAGAAAGAAAGAAAGAGAGAGAGAGAAAGAAAGAA
>NW_027187391.1:39327098-39329685 GCF_028583685.1 Petaurus breviceps papuanus
AAAGAAAGAAAGAAAGAAAGAAAGAAAGAAAGAAAGAAAGAAAGAAACTCTATACCCAGATATCCCACAAACACCTCAAATGTAATTGTTCTGAAACTAAACTTATATTTCCTCTATGACTGTTCTTACTTCCTACATTATTTTATGTATTTATGCTACCACCATTCACACATGCTCTTGTGTTTATAATCTTGTGGTCATATTTGACTTTTTCCTCTTCCATATCTCTAATAATTGGCCAGGGTCTACCAATTCATTTCATTCATATATCATCCCGCTTCTGATCTTCATATTTGGTCCACCTTCCATCACCTTTTCTAAGCCTCCATTACCACCTACCTGAGCTAGTCTTTCTTCTTCTTTTATCTCTTTCCTTCTTTCTGTCTTTCATTTCTTCCTTTCTTCTTTTATTTTATTCTTCCTTTTTCTTTCTTCTTCTCTTCCTTTTTTCTTTCCCTATTTCTTTCTTCCTTTTTTCTGTTTTATAAGCTTTTATTATCTCTCTCCCACTGAACCCCAACTGAACAATAATAACAATGAAAAACTTCCATAAGAAATATTCATAGTCCAGAAAAACAAATTTCTATATTGGCAACTTTGCATTCTGTATTTTCAATCCATCACCTTTCTGGCAGAAGGCCCATTTATCTGAATGGCTCACATTCATGTCACCACTCTGCCTTTCACACTAATAACATATAAATCTTATGTTTATACATCACCAAGTCATTTTGCTACTCAAAAATTTTAGTAGCTCCCTAGAGCCTACTGAATCAAATTAAAGCTCCTTTGTCAGGGATTCAAGGCCTCCACATACTGGTACCACTTTTCAGACTTATTTCATGTTATGCCCTTCCACATGAATACTCCAGGAGAACTGTATTATTCTCTACAATGATTTTTCCACTCCACCCTGTAATAAGCAACTTGTCATTCCTTCAATTTAATCAGTTTTCCTTGGGTATAAGATGCTTTCAATGTTTTTTCCAATCTTTCTTTCCACAATACTTTACTACATATACATTATATTCTAGCCAAACTAGACTACTATTCCCCAACTTCACCTGACCTCAAGTTTCACTATATTCATGCTTACTACTCCTTATTCTTGGAATAATCTGCTTCCATTTGTCTCTAAAATAGTGAAATAGTTCTCTTTTTATAAGATCCAATTTAATTATGATATCTTCCATAAACCTCCACAGGCTCTCCACAAAGAAAGTGTTATCTCTCACCTCATATTTCTTGTAACACTTTATTTAGACCTCTCATTTTCTACAATGTAACATGTTTATCTTTATACTTTTTATCTACACCCCCCCCAATTAGATTACAAACCTTTTGAGGGAGTATTCCATTTTTAACACTTTGGTATTCCCCATCTTCTAGAACAGTGACTACACATCTCAGGTACTTATTAAACTATTGAATTGATTCTAAAGCTTTTGTTTATATCATAGCTCTTTAAAAATATTCTTTAAAAAGTGATATTCAAAAAAGTAGAATGGAAATTAAATAAGAGCAAAGTCTAATACCAAATAAATAGAGTGTTACTTAAATTATGCCAAGAGAGAAGACAACTTACCAAAAATTAAAATTAAAAAAGAAATGAAAGATAAATATACCAAAAAAGGGAAGAAAAGCAAGGAATTGATCAGAAACTATTATACCCAAGTATATGTCAATAAAACTCAAAATTTAAAAGAATTGAATGAATATTTACAAAAATTAAAAACCCAGATTAACAAAATGGGAAGTAGAGAATCTAAACAACTGAGTTTCAGAAAGTCATTGAGCAAGTTATAAATGAACTTCCAGAGGAGGTGGGTGGCAGAGAGCTGTATTCAGGTGAATTCATAAATAAATTCCACCAAATAAAGAACAATTCCTACCCTGCCTAAACTGTCCAGAAAATTATAGAAAAAGGCACCATATTAAATTTCTTTTATAGGACAAATACTGTCCTTACTCTCAGCAAAAAAATCAAGCAAACTGTAGACCAATATTACTAATGAATATTGAGGCAAAAATATTGACTATTAAAAATATTGACGTTACCAATGAGGTTACCACAATGTATATTCACTATGGTCAAGTTGAATTTATAGCTGGTATGCAAGAATGGTTCAGTAATAGAAATAAACTATTAACACATCATATCAATAACATCAAATCAAAATCAAAATGCTTTAAAATACCTCCGTGATTAATTAACAAAAGCTAAAAAAGGCCTAGACAAAATTCAGCATTCATTTTTGTAAAAAGAAGAAAGGAGGAAGAAGGGAGGAAGGAAGGAAGGAAGGAAGGAAGGAAGGAAGGAAGGAAGGAAGGAAGGAAGGAAGGAAGGAAGGAAGGAAGGAAGGAAGGAAGGAAGGAAGGAAGGAAGAGAGAGAAAGAAAGAAAGAGAGAAAGAGAGAAAGAAGAAAGAAAGAAAGAAAGAAAGAAAGAAAGAAAGAAAGAAAGAAAGAAAGAAAGAAAGAAAGAAAGAAAGAAAGAAAGAAAGAAAGGAAGGAAGGAAGGAAGGAAGGAAGGAAGGAAGGAAGGAAGGAAGGAAGGAAGGAAGGAAGGAAGGAAGGAAGGGAGAAAG
>NW_027187391.1:39329785-39424945 GCF_028583685.1 Petaurus breviceps papuanus
AAGAAAGAAAGAAAGAAAGAAAGAAAGAAAGAAAGAAAGAAAGAAAGAAAGAAAGAAAGAAAGGAAGGAAGGAAGGAAGGAAGGAAGGAAGGAAGGAAGGAAGGAAGGAAGGAAGGAAGGAAGGAAGGAAGGAAGGAAGGAAGGAAGGAAGAATTAAAAGCATAAGGGGCAGAATAGAGGCTGCAACCCCACTGAACTCTCCCAACATTCTGCTCTAAACCTTTTAATAATGTACCAAATCAAATATTTTTCAATGAGATTATCATGAACTTTGTTATAATATGTTTATTCCAACCTAAGGACCGTATTTGTGAGCAAAAGGACAGGGAATGGGGAATAGAAGATTTCCTAACTGCTTCCTCCATGAACTAGATACCGTTAGAAATCAGCTGAAGCATAAGGAGGATGTCTGTGGGTCTCTGGGTCATTCTTTCCATCCTTTGAGGCTGTAGCTCTATATGTCTTACTTCCTGGCTCATTCAGTTATGAATGACAGTTTGGTTCTACTGTCTTGCTTTGTCACTCTTCATTCTTACCACATGAGTTCACAGCACCAACAACAAAAGATATGCAAAGGACAAGTGATGCAGTATTAATGAGAGTGCTCTTGCAGCAATGCAAGGGGGAATTTCACCACTAACCTGGCAACCAGCTGGAAATGAATCATCTTCACTGTCCAAGGACATAATGTATGGTTCATGTCCTACTCAAAGGTTAGTTGTAATCTGGAAGGGGGAGGGAAAGGAAATTTTAGAAAAAAACATTTTCTTCAAATGTATTCTAAAATCAGGAAATCACCATGAAGAACATGGCTTAAAGTACATATATTTTGGGAAGATAGAACATTAGTTTCTTACTTTCTTGGAATGTGTAAGAAGCAAATTACTAAAATCCTTGTCCCTTAGAGGAGATCTTAGAGGCTACCTAGTCCAACCCTCTCATTTATAGAGGAAGAAACTGGGGCCCCAAGAGGTTCAATGATTTGTACCAGGTCACAGAGAAAGTAAGTGACTAAGTAGTTGTGTGACATATTGGATTAAGTGCTGCACTTGGGGTCAGGAAGAATTAGTTCAGATCTGGCCTCAGACACTTACTAGGTATGTACCCTGGGACAGTTATTTAACTTCTGTCTGACTCAGTTTCTTCTTCTATTAGGTACGGATAATAATAGCATGCACTTCCAAGGTTGTTATAAGGATTAAGTGAAATAGTATTCACAAAATGCTTTGCATTTAAAACACTGTATGATTGTGAAATATCAATGTTGGTATTGTTAATTGAGACAGGTAGAATTTTAGTCTGATACCTTTGGCTCCATATCCAGTATTCTTTCCATCAATGAAACTGCTTACCATTCAATCTAATTCAAATATCAAGTGTAAGAAATAACAAGGATAATTAGACTGGACCATAGAGTATGTGAAATGGAATGTCTCTAATAAGGATAGAAAAGTAGGTTGGAGCCAAGTTCTAGCAGGCTTTAAATCTGATTAAGTCAAACAGATGCTTACTGTAGAACAAGCCAAACACAGTATCTTTCACATAGTAACCCCTAAATTCAATTCAATTCATGTTGAAAATAATCACTTCTAGTTCTCTTTGGAACCAGTCGGCCATTTGACTTATTGCTGAGATGTTATAAGCATGAAAGAGTTTGGTAGTCTGAAAGTACGGAGTAATTTACATGATAACTTAGAATAATCCTTGGCCAAAATGGCTTATCAACAGTCAAGTCTTGTAGCTCTGCACTTGGGTGTAGAGAAGTCCTAAATCAAGAAATATTTAAAATTTTGCTTTTGATATTTATTATCTAACAATATGTATATAATCTTTAAAATTGAAATTGGTACAGACATGTTTAGAGATAGAAGAATTCTGCTTTCATGAATTTATAATAGCAAAACAAAAAATTTTAACCACATTTTATATTAAGGTCTTCTTATCTAGAGCCGATTCCAGTACTAGAGAATGACATGTTATCTTTTGAAAGACTTAATAACTGATCCACAAAATAACCAGCTAATTTTGATTCCAGAGGACTGATGATAAAGATGCCTACTGCCCATCTTCTGAGAGAGGTAGACTAAATATGCAGAATGAGACATATTTGAGAACATGAGCAATGTGGGAATTTGTTTTGCATATATATTATGTATATTTATATTTAAAATATATACATATATATATAGTATATATGTGTGTGTGTTTTGCATATATATATTGTGTGTATATATATATATATATATATATATATATTCCTTACAGGGAATTTTTTTCTCTTCTTTTTGGAGCAGAGGAGGGAGGTATGAAGGAGAGAAGATAAATATGCATTAATTGAAAAAATAAAATTTAATTACAAAATAAATAATAATAGCTTACATTTATAGAGAACTTTAAAGTTCACAAAGAATTTTACAAATATCATATATTTCATCTGATCCCCACAGTCACCCTGGGAGGTAAATATAATTATGATCCCCATTTTACAGATAAGGAAATTGAAATATACAAAGTTTATATGACTTATACAGTGTCACAGAATAGTGTCTTAAGGTGTATCTGAACTCAGTTCTCCCAGGTCCAACATTCTATCTATTTCATCACCTACTGTCTCTTAAAAAAATAATAATCGTGATAGAAACATGCTAATGGAAGTTGTTCCCCTCAGAATCCAAAAACTAGAGATAAATTAATGAGAAAGCAAATATTAAATACGTACCTATAGCATCCAAAATACTTTGTTAAATCCAGGAAAGCAAATTGAAATCAGATTGATCATTTAACAGTTTCATGAGCTACTAAATCTCTTATTCATTTGCCTCCCACTATGGAAATTCATTTCAACTTTCAGGGTCAGAGGTCCTCCCAAGAGCACAGGAAGTGTATGATTGATTTCTTCTTTAGCATTCTTGAAGATTAGAATCATAAAATGACACAATTTAGAAGGAATTAGGGATAATCTGGCTAATTCTTTCATTTTACAGATTACAAAGCTAGGAACTAGAGATATTATAACTTAACAAAATCACATGCCAGCAGTAGAATAAAGACCAGAACTCAAGCCTCCCAACTCCAAACCCAGTTTTATTTCCATTATACCATAGTACTGCACTGTCTGCTTGTCTAAACTCCAGGATAGAAGAAAGACTAAAGAGAATGAGTATAGGGAAAAGAATATGAAAAATGAACCATCAGGAATGTAGTCTCCTAAATCCAATCAATCGTTTCCTTATAACTCAATAATTACTATACCTATGCTTACATATTAGAGAAAAAGTCACCCTTTGAAAATTGAGGTCATTCATTTTAAACAAGAGCTGCTTCCCCTTGCTTCTGGGTTAATTGTTACACTTTTCTTTATAGAATGGCTGCCCACCAAGAAACATTCAGGAAATTCCAGGCAAACCCTGAATGATGATGTGCTTCATGAAGACAGATGATGGATGGGAAACATGCCCATTTAGGAGGGTGTGATATCTCGGGGAAGATGAAAAAATATCTTGCTTATCCCATCAATTTCCTTCCTTCAAGACATCTCTATTAAAATATAGGATCAAACCAGTGAAATATTGGGTAAGGGGTAATGGGATGTGGATGATGATATAAATCTAAGGACATTAAAATCTTAGAAGTACAAATAGCAAGGGAAAAAGCATGTCTTAGCCTGGCTGAGGTCTAACATTGCAAATTTGTATGAACAAAATGTGTATCTGCAATCTGCTTTTGGTAAAGAGGTATAGGCATGGGAAAAACCTTAAAATCTTACCTTTATTCAGCTTAATACCAATTAATTAAATTCAACAAGCATTTATTAAATGCCTAGTTCTGTAGAATAATATTCTAGGATCTTGCAGAAGGAAAAATGTCCTATAACCTTTACCTGCAGGGCTTGAAAGTGGTCAACAACCCAGAAAATCTAGGGGAACTAGTAAACGAAAAAATTCACTAGTCAATCACTAGGCTACTCTGGTACTTTTCACCAAGAATTACCCCCCAAAATTCTAAAAAGGTAAGAAAAGCATTATGAAACCCTTATAGAAAACATGACAAATGAGCCATTATCTCCTGAGGATTAAAATGGGCACCTCTATAGTTTTTGAGAAATATTGTTTTGTTTTTAGATAAAATATCTTTATACTATTTCTTGGGCTTATGGCTTCTATGAAGAAACTTTGTAGTAACCACTGCTAAGCTATGACTATGTAAGGACAGATAATTTAAGTCAATTCAGAATTATTTTAAGTGCCTACCATGTGCCTGATGTTATGTTGGTACAATGTAACAGTGCTCCACCTCAAGAAGCTTAAAATTTAATACAAGGGAATATAGCATGTACACAGATGAATATAAAGCAAGGAAGAGTGTGATCGGGACCAAAAAAAAAGAATCTTGACAAAATAAGTAAAAAGTATGAGGTAGGAAAAACAAATTTTAGCAGTATCATTGTTAGGTTAGCATTGGATTTTGTTCCTGAAGATCAGTTACTTGTTTTTTATTGACTTCTCAGCATACCATAGTATAATTCAAAGACCACTAGATTTGCTATCAGAGAAAGCTGCTTTTCTTATGCGACCTTGGGCAAATCGTTTAACTTTTCTAGACTTTGTTTTCCTTATCTGTAAAAGGAGGGACTTGGAGTTACCCCTACATTTCCTTCCAGCTCTATATGAGCTTTACAAGGTATGAATTATTTAACACAGAGAAGATTCCAGCGATAATCATGGGGTTTGCGTATACAAAGGATGGCTGTGCAGAGAATGTTATGAGTTATTGATTCCATCAATACATAAAATTGGATAAGAAAAAAGAACTTGAGTTATAGTCTACCAATATGGATTATTATTTGTTATAATGAGTGGGCAAGGAAGGATATTGAAATTTGCTCACTTATTTAATTTGCAGAAATGTCCTTTTTTTATTGATTCACTAAATTCTGTATAGCACCTTTCTTTCAAAAACCTCTGGTTCCTACCCCCAGTTATCTTTTTTTTTATTTATTTTATTGTGAATTTAAGAAATAGAACAAGAATTTCCCCAATGGAGTAGAATAGAAAAGAAAAGATGATAGTACATGAAACTGCAAACCTATTATTTACAATTTGCTATTTCTTTTAAATATATAATAAAGTTATCATGTAATTTTCTTTTTTTTCATTTTTTCTTCCTTTTACAAGTGTGTATGTAAAATCATTCTCTACCAGTTGTCTTAAAAAGCAGAAGTGCCTATGTTTCATTGTTAGTCAGAAATTGTAGTCAGTGAAGGATTAAGGAGTGCTGAGCAAGCAAAGAGTAAATGAATAACTTAAACAAACAGATGAATAAAGAAAAAAAAGAAAATTAATTGAACTCTTTAAAATGAGTAGTAAAAATCAATGAAGTGAAAATGGTTTACTCTGAAAAATGAGTGAGGTAAAAATGCACCATTTTGTCTGTAGGAAATTAGTTTTGCTTTGTCAGCCCAAACTACAACCCTGGAGATATCATGAGAACCACCATCCAAGCATAGTACTGTTTTCAAATCATTTAGCCTAAGAATGGGTTGTCATCCTGTTTTCCCTCAGGGAGGCACTTTTGGCATAGAGGAGACAGCACTATACTAGTTGGTTCTAGAGTTCAAAGAAGCTGAGTTCTAGTCCAGAACCTGTCACTTTTTAGCTGGAGGAACATGGGCCTCCATTTAGCATCTTTTGACCTTGGGTTTCAAATATGTAAACTGAGAAAACTGGACATTCAAAAGTTCTATGAATCCATATGCTTACATTCTAGCTAATTAACATGTCACTCACCTACTCAACTAATCTAAAAGCTTCTTATTGCCTCTAGGATAAAATATAAATTCCTTTGTTTAGCTCTAAAAACTCTTCGAAAGCTGGACCCAACATGTCTTTCTAGGGTCAGTGGACATTCATCTCCCTCCCATACTCTACAATTCAGCCAAACTGGCCTTCTCTCTATTTTTTCTCACATACTGTACCTCCTCTACCTCCAAGTTTTTGCCGTGCTTGCCCCCCATGCCTGTACGATATCCCCTTCTTTAGCCTCTTTTTTAACATGGGCAGGGAAACTGTGGCCTTCTAGGGCCTTGGGTGCAGCCTTTTGTCTGAGTCTAGGTTTTCAATAACAAATCCTTTTATTGAGGAGATTTGTTCTATGAAGTTTGGACCTAGAGGGCCACATGTGTCCTCAAGGCCACAGGTTCCCCACCCCTATGAGCTTAATAAATACTTGTTGACTGAATGGCCTCTGTTTTATATAATTTCTCTCTTCTTTCTACATAAAGACTTCCCTGATCCTCCACTTGTTTCCCCTCTGCCCACTGCTATTATTTCCTCTTGTGCTGTCTTATATTAAACTAATGTCTTTATTTTATTTGTTCTTTATATATTTGTGTATGTTCTTGTCTCTCCCATTAAAATGTAAGCTCCTGAAAATTAGGAATTGTTTCAGTCTCTGTGTCCACAGCACTTAACAAAGTACCTAAGACATCATAAATACTTTTAATGAATGCTTTTTGGTTGATTGAATTTGGACAAGTCATTAACTTTCTTTGGGCTTCATTTCTCTTATCTATAAAATGGAGACTATGGTAGCATAAGATCTGGATCTAAAGAGCTTGATACAGTCTCATTTCCATATAGCATCTGCTTGCCTCATGGAACCCCTTCTCTTCCAGCTAACCCATAACTTAGTCAGCTGGCTTCTCTCCTAGACCATCTTTAAAAAAAATGTATGATTGATAACTTTTGTTACTCTGTTACAGCATGTATTATATTATGTTGTATTATGTTTATATTACAGTGTATTATATTGTATATTACATTATATATTACATATGTATGTGTGTATTGTATAGAGAGATATACATACACACATGTAGATAGATAGATAGATGATAGATTAGATAGATAGATAGATAGATAATAGATAGACAAATACATACATACATACATACATACATACATACATACATACATACATACATATAATAGTGTGGTCATTCCAGATATATCTCCCTCTCTCAATACATATCCCTCCCTCAACTCTATCCCTATTGATCTTTCTCTCTTGTAATTTCAAGCAACCTCGCATCAATGACACATTCCACTCTCATAGTTTCCCATCCCTCTATTGAAAGAAGGAAGGTTAATTTCATCATGAATGCTCTGTCTCTTATCATCTTTCCACAATTACCATTATTCAGAGTTAAACACTTTTTAGTAATCTTTTTGTCAGCATAATTGTGGTTAATCCCTCCCCTTTCTACTAACCTGTTGCTGATGTGACCATACTCAGAATCCTTAGATTAGTAGCCTTGCCATGCCTGCATGCTCTTAGTTTCTGGATTATTCTGGATCCCAGAATATAGAAAAAGACCATCCCTGGATTAATACTGCCTTTTCCCTCAAGCATGGAAGTTCTCACTCCCACAGTTGCCCCTCTTTTCTGTTGCAAGGTTAGGCAAGTTGAGTGTTCTTAATCTGGAAAGTGATTTGAGGGGCTCAGGGTGAATTACTTTTGTGAGGGTAAAGGAGAGGAGCCATGACAGCCAAAGCCTGACATGCAAACCTGTCAAGTCTGTATTGGGCACATATCCCACAGTCCCACTGAGTGACTGAGAGTTTTGGACAGCTTGGCCCTTCATTTTTTTTTCAGGACCCTTCACATTGTTTGGAAGCATATCCTGCTTTCCCTTCATGCTACAATTCTAATTATTAGAAATTCATTTCTTTCCTTGTTTCGAGGTCATAAGGTAAGGGAGGAAGTTATGTTGAAAACCATTTATGTTACCATCTTGATATATTTTTATTGCTGGCATTTTCCCTAATTGCCTGGATTCCCTACAACTAGGACCCCTACAGAGGGAAGGCATTAGGGTTTTATTTTTCTTCTTTCCTCTTCCCTTCCCATAATGTTCAGTCTGATAAAACTTCACCAATGTCTTTGATTGTTTAAATAGGATTTATTACAGTCGCTGCAGGGATGAAGAGGGGGCATACAAAGGGATATACAATAACTGGTACAAAGGGCATAAAATATAGACACTTCCCTGTTAGGGCTTCATGTTGGTTCCATAACCACCTACAGGGAGGAGACTCTCCTCATACCCATTGGCCAGATCCAGTCGTTGACACAATGGATTTACATGGACAGACTGTCTCAGTCTTGCTAAATCCAGTTTTCCCAAAGTTCTATCATATGAATGAAAAGGTAGAGTCAAAGGTCGTGTTTATATTACAGTGTATTATATTGTATATTACATATGTTCGTAACCTGGGGACCCTAAACTTTTTTTTTAAGTTTCTTTGATAACTACATTTCAATGTATTTTGTGTCCTTAATAATACAATGTATTTTATTTTAGGCACTAAAAACATTTATTCTGAGAAAGGTTCAGCGGACTAGCAAAAGGGTCCATGACACAAAAAAGTTAAGAAACCCTATAATAGAGTCTTCAAAGTGTTGTCATTCACATGAATCTTCACCCTATAACTTGCATGGATGGAATTTTTTTAGCCTACTTCATCTTCCAGTCTCAAAGCAAGAAAGGGCGGAGTCAAGATGGTGGAGTAGAAGCAGGACCTCCGAGCTGCTCTGGCTTCCACCTTCCCCAATCCACGTAAAAAGGGGACTCTAAACAAACTTTGGAGCTGCAGAACCCACAAAATGACACAGAGAAGCTAACCACCTGCTGAGGACAGCCCAGCAGGTCAGCAGGAATCGGCCAGCGCAGTGCTCTGGGAGCTGAGGCCACTCAGAGGCTTTAGCCCCAGGGCAGGCCTGACCAGCCACTGGCCAGAGGGACACCAGATCAGCAAGAGCTGTGGCTATTTCCAGATTTATCAACACATAGATGCGAAGGACAAAGTGAGAGGTCAGTGTAGTCTGGACTTTGGGACCCAGTAAGTGGAAGAGTGTGGCTTTTGCTCCCGGGGCAAAAAGCCACTGAGACACTGACACAGCCAGCCAGTGCCATGTGGCAGCTTCACCTCCTGACCTACAGAGTATAGGGGGACCAAGCACCAGTCTGAGGGGTAATCACTCTTGCTTTAACCTGTTTGGATCTGAATTGCAGTCTAGGGTGGAAGTCCTGGGGTGTGTGTCCAGCTTGCCAGAGCATGTGGAGGCCTCAGAGAAGGCACCCATCTAATACCTCCAGCAGCTCAGAAAACCCCAGCATTTGGGACAAAAGCTCCCTTGTCTGGTGGCAGAGTCCTAGTGTGGCAAAAAGCCCAGGGGTCAACTGACTGAGGGGCGACATGACCAGGCAAAGGAAACAAAGCAGAGAGAAGATTCCAACATTACACTCCTCTTTTGGGGACAAAAAGGAGCAAAGCATGGAACAAGAGGAAGACAGTGAAGTCAGAACTCCTGCACCAAAAGCTTCAAAGGAAAATACAAGCTGGTTACAGGCCATAGAGTACCTTAAGATGCAGATAAGAGGAGTGGAGGAAAAAATGGGAAGAGAAATGAAAACGATGCAAGAAAATTATGAAATGAGAGTCAACAGCCTGACTGAGGAAAATAACACCTTAAAAAACAGACTAAGTCAAATGGCAAAGGAGACTCAAAAACGCAATGAGGGGAAGAATGCCTTAAAAAGCCAAATTTGCCAGATGGAAAAAGAATATTCAAAAGCTCACTGAGGAGAATCATTGCTTCAGAATTAGACTGGAGCAAATGGAAGCTAATGACTTGATAAGAAATCAAGATTCTGTTAAACAGATCCAAACAAATGAAATAATAGAAGGCAATGTGAAATATCTCATGGGAAAAACCACTGACCTGGAAAATAGATCCAGAAGAGATAATTTAAAAATTATGGGACTACCTGAAAGTCATGATTAAAGTAAGAACCTAGAAATCATCCTCCAGGAAGTTCTCAAAGAAAACTGCCCTGATGTTTTAGAACCAGAGGGCAAAATACAGGTTGAAAGAATCCACCAATCACCTCCTGAAAAAGATCCCAAAAAGAACACTCCTAGGAATATTATAGCCAGGTTCTGGAATTCCCAGATTAAGGAGAGAATATTAGAAGCAGCCAGGAAGAAACAATTTGAATATTGTGGAAACACAATCAGGACAACCCAGAATCTGGCAGCTTCTACACTAAGGGATCTAAGGGCTTGGAATATGATATTCTGGAGGTCAAAGGAGCTGGGATTAAAACCAAGAGTCACCTACCCAGCAAAACTTAGTATCATGTTTCAGGGGAATATATGGTCATTCAGGGGAATAGAGGATTTTCAAGCATTCTTGCTGAAAAAAACAGAGTTGAATAGAAAATTTGACATTCAGATACAAGAAACAAGAGAAGCGTGAGAAGGTAAATGGAAAAGAAATCTTAAGGAAATTATCAAAGTTGAACTATTAACATTCCTACATGGAAAAACAATAATTGTAACTTATGAAATTTTTCTCAATAGTTGAAGGGAACAGAAATATATATAGGTATATGGGCATATGAATACATATGTGAATGTGTGTATATATGTTTAGAGGTATACATAGATAGAGGGCACAAGACCAATTTAACAGGAAGGGATGATACTTAAAAGGTGAAATTAAGAGGTGAGAGAAGAATATAATGACAGGAGATGGGGAGAGACAGAATGGGGTAAACTATCTCATATAGAAGAGGCAAGGGAAAATGGTTACAATGGAGAGGAAGAATAGGAAGGCAAAAGGGAATGGATCAACCTTATTCCCATTGAATTTGGCTTGAGGAGGGAATGAAATACACACTAAATAGGGTATCTCACCCTCCAGGAGAATAGGGGGGAAGGGGATGAGAGGGGGGATGATGGAAGGGAGGGTAGGCTGGGGCAGGGAGGGAAGTTGGAAGCACCCACTTTTGAAAAGGGACATGATCAAAGTAGAGAATAGAACCAGTGGGAGGTGGGATAGAAGGAAGGGAAATATAGGCATTCTTTTACAATGTATCTACTATGTTATTGTTTTGCATTAACCACACATGTACAACCTATACTGAGCTGCTTATCTTCCCAGTAAGGGTGGGTGACAAGGGAGGAAGGGAATGAATCTGGAATTCAAAGTTTTAAAATCAAATACTCAAATATATATATATATATATATATATGTGTGTGTGTGTGTGTGTGTGTGTGTGTGTGTGTGTATATATATATACTATTTTAAATGTAATTTTGAAATAACATATACAGGCATTGGGTCATAGAGTTCAACTGGAAAAGCCAAAAGGGGTATGGGAGAAAATATGGGAGACAGCAGATTGGAGGAGGGGATATCCTGTGGACTGCTGTTTTGGGGAGGTGGGTAGGGGAAAAATGGGGAGAAAATTTGTAACTCAAAAGCTGGTGGAAATGAATGATGTAAATCAGAAGTTAATAAAGCATTTGGAAAAAATTTTAAAAAAACAAAAAAAAATATAAAAGCAAGAAAGGTCTTTCCTTATCTTGATCTCAAAGCCATCCCCCTCTTCAACATTTTCCTTTGGTCACCTACTCCTAATCTGAAGACCTTGGACCTGAAAATTTATTTGTCTGTTAGTTGCCCCCTATTCTTTATTGTCAGTTTCAACTTCCATTAGACTCCATGTTGCCCTGCTGGAAGTAGGCAGCAAAGCAGTGCACATACTGTTGATGAGGCGCAAGGCCTGAGTCTCACATCCACAACAGTTAATGTATCAGATCATTAGCATGGCAAGCAGCACAGGGGCATTTTTCTCCAGTGGGGTGGTGACTAGCTTCTGGAAGTTCAGGTCCTGGCTGGATGTGGCCATGACAGGGACAAGGACTGCCCAGAAAAATATAGGGTGAAACTGAAACACTTGATACTTTGCAAAATCTCCACCCTCATTTTTCAAGTTATAATCATGCCCAAGAGCCATTGAGAAATGAACACATTTCCTCATCCCTGTTACTGATACTAATCACTGCATGGGAAAAGTAAATATTAGGTTGGACTTGGAATCAGGAAGACCTTATTTCAGTTCTTACCTCAGACATTCACTGGTTGTGTGATCCTGGGCAAGTCATTTAAATTCAGTTTCTTTATCTGTAAAATGAGAAGATTGGACTTAGCATCTTTAAAATACCTTCTACCTCTAAATCTATGATACTCTTTTTTCTCCTAAAAATGTTTTTAAAGTTCCTGTAACAACAATATCAGTAGATGTTCTTTTCCCCTAGTAATCTTACCTACCTGAAGGCAGAGACTGGATCAAATGACTCCTGAGGTCCTTTCCATTTCTAAGATCTCCTGAATTATGATCACATCCTCTCTCAATTCAGCATTTTTAGCAGTTTTGATTGCTTAATGTCTGGTTCTTTATCTAGGAATACAACAAAATGAAATTTCAGATTTAATTGCTTTAAAATGTGTCTTGCTCAGTTGTGCAACCAAATAATTATTTTTCTGGTTTTCTAAATGTAGAATTTTTAGTTTTTATGGTTTCTACATTTTCAAAAACAATACATTTATTCCCTGTATCATGTCTTCCATCTTTGTCTTTTCCAGCATCCCTTTTTTTTTTTTAAAGCAATTGCAGTTAAGTAACTTACTCAAGGTTACACGGCCAGTTACTTCTGGGTGTGGTGCAGTATCTCAGCCTGGATTCGATCCCAAGTCATCCTGACTCTGGGGCCAGTGCTCTTACTCACTGCACCACCTGGCCACCCCTAAGCAATTGGGGTTAAGTAACTTGCTCAAGGTTACACGGCCAGGTGTTTCTGGGTGGGTGCTAAGTGTCTGAGCCCAGATTCAATCCCAGGTCATTCCGACTCTGGAGCCAGTGCTCTTACTTGCTGTGCTACCTGGCCACCCCCTCCAGCATCCTTTTTAAAATTATTATATTTACACCTCATATGCTATCAGATTGGCCAATATGATGGAAAAAAGAAAATGATATATGTTGGAGGGAGTGTCGGAAAACTGGTGCACTAATTCACTGTTGGTGGAATTGCAAACTGATCCAACCATTCTGGAGAGCAATTCAAAACTATGCGCAAAGGGCTATACAATTGTGCATAGCTTTTGATCCAGAAATACAACTACTATATCTATATCCCAAAGAGATAAAAAAAAAAGTGGAGGTTGAATTTGTTTCATAAGGACATTTTAGCAGCTCTTTTTGTAGTGGCAAAAAAAATAGAAATGGAAAGGCTGCCCATCATTTGAAGAATGGTATATGTTTGTGATTTAATACTATTGTGCTATAAGAAATGACAAGCAGGATGATTTCCAAAAATCCTGGAAAGATTTATATGAACCAATGCAGAGTGAAGTAAGTAGAACACTGTACATAGTAACAGCAATATTGTACAATAAACAATTGTGAACAATTTAGCAATACAATGATATTAGAAAATTCCAAAGGATTCATGACAAGAAATGCCATCTATCTCCAGAGAAAGAATTGATGGTGTTCTAATGCAAACCAAAGCATACCATTTTTCACATTCTTCTTTCTTTTTTTGGTTTGAGTTTTCTTCCACAAGATGACTAATATGGAAATATGCTTTACATGATTGCAAATAGGAGATTGTGAAACCTATGGTAGGCTGCTTACCATCTCAGGGAAGGAAGTGGAGAGGGAAAGATAGAGAAGATTTGGAACTCGATTTTTTTAATGAATGTAAAAAATTGTTTTACATGTAATTTGGGGAAAATATTATTAAAAATAAAAAATAAAATTGTGTTATTTGAAACACAACACACAAAGGTATTTAAGGCTACCCAGAAGCTTTTTGATTCTACCCAGATTCTTTTAGTCACTGTGGTACCATCTTTGGATCTACTTAAGAAGGAAGAGGGTCTCAACTTTATCTTTAGGGAATAACATCTGATTTTAAAAGAACCATAGACTTAGATTTGGAAAAGACATTAAGGCTATCTACTTCAATTCCTTCATTTTACATATGAAGAAACTGAGGCTAAGGGAGGTCAAGTAGCTTGCCTAAGGTCACATAAGTAAGAAGAACCAGAAGCAGAATTTTAACCCAAGTCTTGATATACCCGTGCCAGGGCTCTTTTAACTGTACCCAAAGATATTCCTGAAAACCTACCTGCGGCCTTGATAATAATGTCCCAGGCATTAAGCCTCCCTTAGATGCTCCCCAGGCAGAGGAACCAGGGCAACCATGTAGTAAAATCATTCAATAAAATAATTTTGTCTCTTCCTTGGTCATTTACATTACTCAATAAAGCAATCATTGCCTTGTTATTTTCCAATAGTCACTTCATCAGATTGGTATTTCCTTATCTTTAGGAAGTATAGCTATTTCTGTGTAACAGGCTCAATGTCACATTACTTCTCACTAAAAATAAACAACTAGGGGTGGCTAGGTGGCACAGTGAATAGAGCACTGTCCTGGAGATAGGAGGACCTAAGTTCAAATCCGGCCTCAGACACTTGACACACTTACTAGCTGTGTGACCTTGGGCAAGTCACTTAACCCCAATTGCCCTCCAAAAAGCAAAAAACAAAAACAAAATATAAACAACTATGAAACAAGTCAATTGTCACCTCCTTGGGATGGTGGAGGGTAGCCCTGCTTGAAAACAATTTGAACAGGAGAAATTTAAATCTTCTATAGCCTTCCCATCTCCAGTTGCTTAAATACTTAAATGCCCAAATGGATTTGTTATTTCACCAGTATGAGTGTTTTCTACAATCATACAAATCTTACCCCAACAATACCTGCCCATCTGGTGTGTCTATTGTTATGCCCTTCAAAACAAGAGGTCTATTTAACATTCTAAGAGACTTTCTTGTCCCTTTCTGACATCTTGAAGATACCAATTAAACATTCTGACTATCTACCTGTTATTCTTCCTTCTATTATCTATTTCCCTGGTGACATCTTTCACTACAATTCTTCCTCAAAGTTCCTTATTTATTATGTGTCTCAGCCTTCTCACACCTACCAAAACTTTTCCATTGTCCACTTTCTGGTACTCATTTTTAATTCCTAGTTTATCAGTGCCTATTCTTGAACAACAAATAATCGCAATCCTCTTGGCAATAATTATGCCAGCTTGTTAACCCAATTTCCAAAGAAACCTGTAAAATTCATGTCTTCTGGTACTTTGTGCTCTTGTCAAGTTAATGAAAACTATATAGAGTTTTTGGATACTGTTAAGTATTTCATATTTGCCTGCTATTGTGTGAACTGAAGACAGAAAGGAGGCAGGATGACTGACCAAAGAATCCAGTCCTTTGATGCCATCTCAAGTCACTACAAAATTTACCCTTGCTTTAGGGACCATCCAACACCTGTTAGTCATTATCCATCCTCTCATAAAGGTTGGTTAAAACTGAGACAGGAAAGGACCCATATGTGCAAAAATATTAACATCAGCTCTCTTTGAGGTAACAAAAAAATATAAAATAAAGTATCCCCATCAATTGTGGTATGGTTGAACAAATTATGGTAAATGGATGTGATAGAATGCCGTTGTGTTATAAGAAAGAAATGGCAAAGTGGGAGAAGGGTTCAGAGAAACCCAGGGAGACTTGTTTGAACTGAGGCAGAGTGAAGTGCACATAACCAGAAGAATGATTTCTACAATATCAACAACATTATAAAGACAGACAACTTTAAAAGGTTTAAGAACTCTGATCAATGGAATGACCAACCATCATTTCAGGATACCAATGATGAAGCATGCTATCTTTCTCTTGACTGAAAGGCTATGAACTAAATATGCAGAATGAGACATATATTTTAACATTCAGCCAATGTTGGAATTTGTTTTGTTTGACAATGAATTTTGTTAGATTTCGCAATCTTTGTCTTTTTTTTTTAAAGGGTAGGGAGACAGGACAGAGCATAAATAGATTGTTGCTTTAAAAATAATAAAATGTAATTGGAAAAATACTGGATTAAAAGATGCATGACCTTCTTTTAATCCTTATCCTTCCTGACCTATCTGCAGCCTTTGACATTGCTGATCACCCTCTTCTCTATATATATTCCTATCACTTTTCTCCTATCTCTCTGACTACTCCTTATCTTCTTTTGTGGATCTTCATCCAGCTCATACCTCCTAATTATGGGTGTCCCTCAATACTCTGTCCTGGGTCTTCTTCTTCTGTAAATTTCACCTAGTGATCTCATCAGCTCCTACGGTTTCAATAATTATCTCCATGCTGATGATTGTCCATTCTACTTATCCAGCCCTAACCCCTCTCCTAACTTCCAGACTCGAATCTCCAGCTGCCTATTAGATATCTCAAACTGGATGTCCTATAGACATCTTAAACTCAATATATGCAAAGCTAAAATCATCCTCTTTCTGCAAGCTCTTCTCCCTTCCTAAATTTCCTATTACTGTTGAAGGCACCGTTATCTTCCAAGTCACCTCGGCTCAAGTACAAAATGTCATCCTGCACTTCTTCCTCTCTACCCCCTCAATTTCATGCTCCTTCTGTTGTCAAGCTGTGTCCATTTTGCCTTCGTAATATTTTTCTCATCTGCTTCCTTCTCTCACCTGATATCACCACCACTCTGGTGCAAGTGCTCAACACATCATGCCTCTACTACTGCAGTAGT
Organism: Petaurus breviceps papuanus; assembly: GCF_028583685.1. Taxonomy (NCBI): domain Eukaryota; kingdom Metazoa; phylum Chordata; class Mammalia; order Diprotodontia; family Petauridae; genus Petaurus; species Petaurus breviceps. The sequence goes on from NW_027187391.1 coordinate 39,346,318, forward strand.
CTGCTGAAAGGTTCACCTACCTCAAGTCTCTCACCAACTCCAGTCCCCTAGGTTAAGCTGTCAAATTAATCTTCCTAAAGAACAGATCTGGCTATGTCACTCACCCCCAATCAATAAACTACAGTGGCTTCCTATCACCTCCAGGACCAAAGACAAAATCCTGTTTCTCATTCAAAACCTTTTATGACCTGCCCCCACCTCCTACATTTTCAGTCTTATTACACTGTTCTCTGCACATCCCCCTACTGTATCTACTTATTCTGCAATGTAGTGACACCAACTTCCTTGATGTTCCTCCCACAAGACACTATCTCCCTGCTCTGAACATTTTCACTGGCTATTCTCCATGGCTGTAATTTCCTTCCTTCACCTCCTGACTTTCTTCAAGTCCCAGCTAAAATCCCATCTTGTATAAGGAGCCTTTTCTGATCTCCCTAAATGTTCATACCTTTCTTCTATTGATTATCTCCAATATGTGTATAATCTATGTATTATATTATGTATTAATCTATGTATTATTATATGTAATATTATGTTTGATAATATGTAATCTATTATATTATATATTAATCTATTATACTATGTATTAATCTATGTATAATAGATGTGTGTGTACATGCACACACACACACAGTTCATATGATTGGTTCAATAGTACTGAATTTCTGCCCCTAGCAATATGGGGGTTCAGGTAAGGCACTTCTTGATCAGGATTAGAGAAATGGATCAAAAAACTTACCCTCAATTTTACTTTTATAGAAGAAACTTGATCCTAGACTTACCTGAAAGGACAGTCTACAAGGTGATAAGTGAGACCTAGTAGCAAAAAGCTTTAAACAATCATCTTTCCTTCCCTGGAGAGGGAGATCACCATAGGATTATTGTGATGAAAGCACTTTTTAATCCTTAAAGAACTGTATAAACTTGAGCCATTAGCAAAGCCCAGTTCTCTGAGAAAAGGACGATAAGAAAGACAGTTGAAAGAAGGTTCAGAGGTTGATGGACAAAGAAGCACTGAGATGAGCCATATGAACTATCTTCTTACAGAGGCCCAGGTGGTAGCATGGCCAGGGATGCTTGCCCATCTTGTAGATCACACAAGTCAGTTTGTTCTGCATTGGTCCAAGTGGCAAATGTATAAGGCCAATAGAGATCCCTAATGACCTTATAGGGAGATCATTTATTTCTGAGTATCAACAAGGTCACCATTTTAATCATTACACAATATTGACCTGAATCAGAGTGGTAGAGTGAGAATGGACTGACATCAGCCCTGTGCACTAAGCAAGGATGGACCGTTGGGAGCAATAGCTGGTTTCTTCCCTAGGTCATGTAAAAGAGATAGTGTTAGTTCCTTCTCAGTGAGAAGGATAGAGAATGATACTCAGAGAGGAGATATTGTCTGAATTAGGTGTCATCCCACTCCAATCCCCTCCCACATCTAAGGCTAAAGAGTATGTATACAATGTGCAGGCCAAGGAGATTTGCCCAGAATTCCATTACAGGACAAGTACTTATAAAGAAGCTGAAGTGAGTGGAGGTTGATGGCCCTAGCTTCCAAACTGAAAAATTCCTCACTGAAAAATCTCACACACAGGATTCTAGATTTAGAGTTGAGAAGGACCTTAAAGGTCATCTGGTCTAATTATTTAACTTACAGATGAGGAAACTGAGGCCCAAAGAGCCCAAAAGACTGTTCAAGGTCACATAGGTATGTAGTAGACACTATATTTGAACCTATATCCTTCAATAACATTTCCCTCTCCACTATGCCACCGTATTGTTCTAGTGATATGACACAGCTGTGACACTGATATTTGTGGTCACTGCTACTCTTTCAGCTTTGGATTTGATTGTGCTGAGGAGTAGCCATAGTAGGAGGGAAAATAGTTATAGTATTAGTCAAAGCTCATGTTTCACAGGCCTTACCCAGTTCACACTAGAATTGGAAGAGTAACTGATAAGTGTTTTAAATTCATCCTAAGGCAGAGGCCCCCAAACTTATTTGACCTACCATCCCATTTCCAAAAAAAAAAAAAGACAATTACTCAGTGCCCCCTTGGAAATCTACTTTCTTTAATTCTTCAAGGTTGTTTTTTTTTAATTTGCATCATTTCACAAAATAGAGAGCATTTTTATAAATGACACATCTTAAATTTAATAATTTATTGTAAATTTGTAGGTTTTTCCTACCTTGAAATTTTGATGGCACAATATCGCATCATGTAACCATATAGTATTATATTGCAAACAAGTCATTAAATGTACATATTCCTGCCAGTGCATGCTGGACTTCCCAACAATGTGCAACATGATTACTTGCCAACACTTGCTTGTTAAGTAAGACCTGTAGGCAGACTTGACCACTGATGGGTTATAACTTTCATTTTGTATGTTTATTTGGAAAATAATATAATCACTACAACTTTAACTCTGTTACACAACAGACAAAATATGTACAAATATTTTTTCATAATTTTCTCATCTTTTCTTATTCCTTATGCTTTCACAGCACCATTATTTTTATTCAATGCCCCTCCATTGCACCTGAGGCTACTACTGCCGCCCTGAATCATACCAGCTCCCCCCAGCGGTATGTACTGCCCACTTTTGAAACCTATGTGACCTAAGGCTACCTATCTGATCTAAACTGTCTAATCTCACTCCTTGGAGGAAGGGACCCCCACAGCATGCACCAAGAATGTTCTAAGTTTGCTCTTACTCAACTACTCTCAAAAAGAGACACGTGGTGGGCACTGGGACTTGGCAATACTTTATTCTCATATTATGCACTTATCATATTCTAATTTGTATTATACTTATTCATGAACATGCATCTCTTATAACTTCTTCATAAGCTCCTTAAGGATAGAGACCATGTCTTATGATATCCTCCCTCATGACTCTCACAGTGCATTGAAAAGAGTGTTTTCTTCATCCATATTTGGCAAATGAATGAATCAAACTCAGTAAAACTTCTAAGCAGATTTTCTTTTTCAGCTCTGTCCCAGTAGTCCTATTTTCCCAGGGCACTTCTATTTAAATGGAAAGCATGGGTAGCATAGAGCACACACTTTTTTATGATTAATACAAGTGCCATTCCTTTTCACTATAATTTACTAAGTAGATATTGACATAACAGCTAGGTTTTCTTAGACAATGAAAATCTGCACACTGCCCCTGACAAAACTGCTTATTAATATGTCTTGCACAATTGGACCATGGGAAAGCTCCTTTTTCAAGTATTTGGTATTACTAGAGCCTACAAAATAGCATCTAGTGATAAAATGAACATGATAGTAGGATGTCTAACACTGAAGTAAACATCAAGTTTGAATATGAAGGACAGTTGATAAGCAAAATTAATATGATTTTCAACAGCAGAAGAAAATTTGATAGGCATGTTTATGGAAATTTGACTGCTATAATAATCATTTGTGAGATACTTTGGGCATGATTTTGACTCACTGTGTGGAATTTAGCTGCTCCTTCCATCAGAGCTAATACCAGCTGCCATACCAAGCATGATAAATAAAACTGAAAATGGGTCCCCTAAGCTGTTTTCCTGATTCTATTCACAGTCACTTTTCAATTTCTGCTTGCTTAGATATACAAGAATCACAATTTATGCTTGAGAGCCTATTTTAATTAAAACCCCATGATTAAATGATGTTGGATTGTTATCTGAATATAAGGGGTTTCAGTTATTTACTATATGAATTTTAACCAACACTGTGGGTCTGGTAGTGATGATATTTAGTGAATCATAATACAGCACTTTAGATATTCAGAATTTGAAACATTTCTAAATCACATGAGTCAACTGAAAACAATACCTGCATTTTAAAAAGTCAGAAAGACATTAAATAATTCTGCTCCTTAAAAGCATTGTCTGACTCATATGTCTTAGAGCTTCAGAAATAATAGGACATAATAGAGTGCTCGACCTAACATCAACACTAAGTTTAAATTCCACCTCAGACACTTCTGATCTGTGTACCCTAGACATGTCATTATCCCTCTCTGAACCTCAGTTTCCTGATTTATAGAATCAGGATGATAGAAAGATATAGCATTGAGCACATACTATATGCCAGGTACTGTGCTAAGTGCTAGATATGTAAAAACAAATAAAAAAGACAGTCTCTATTCTCCAGGAGCTTACTTAAAAAAGAAAATAAATGGGAGCTGGAAAAATAGGGAGAGATAAAGTGGAAAGTGGGTACAGTAGCCAGTGTGGAGGTATAGCAGACCAGAGAGAGAGAGCTGGAAGTAAAGTGAGCAGTGTGTCCAAGACTCTTCATGATATATGGTGATTCTTGCCAGGGACTCAACTAATCAGTCAGCAGTCCTCAGAGTAATTCATTACAGGGAGTTGGAGAGGAATAAATTATAAATAAATAATAAATTTAAAACTAAAAACTACTTCGTAGAATTGTAACAAGGACTGAATAAGTTAGTGAATGTAAAAGTATTTTTGCAAACCTTAAGGCAACTGTTAATATTAATTATTATTGTTATTTTTATTATTAATTTTTGTGGAAGCATCATCTAGTCTAATGTCATCAATTTATAACTGTCATAGAAAAGTGCAATGACTTGCCCAAGTCACATTGCTCAGTTTGGTGTATTCTTTTTTTTAGAATGCTAGTATTCAATCATCAGAGGTTTCCGTTTTTCATTTTATTATCTGGTTATATGTCCTTTTTTAAAAAAAGTGTATTTATTTTTAGTTTTCTACATTTACTTCTATGAGTTCAAGAATAATTGTGGTCCTAGTTTCTTGTTGTTTTCTGTGACATTTTTAAATCTCAGGCAGAAAATCTGCCCCTGGTTTCCCAGACCCCTGTCTTAGAAAGTAAATGTTAGTCCTTTAGACTTTCTGGTTCCACAGCTACCCAATATAGACTCTGATCACTTTTGGGGACATTTGGGTGTCTCACTTCAATCCCTTGGACACTACCTGTAAAGGATGAACTCATTCATCCATCTAGAAAATATGTCTTCTTTACCCAACCCAAATTTAATAAAGTTCATTTAAGGTCAAAATAACCAGTACTCGTGAGTACAGAGTTATTATCAGTGACTTCAAAGAGCCACAAAGACTATCTGAGCCCTCTTGGTACAGTTTGCTCACCTAATCACCACTAGTCTACAGTTTCTATCAGAATCAAGTCTGCCTCACCGCTTCAACTTTATTTTAGAACCCCTACTTCCATCCCTTAACTGCTTCTCACCACTTTTAAATCTACCTACACTTTGATTTGTCTCCTCTAGTCCTTGCCCTAAACTGGCCCAAGCTTGACCTTCCATTACAAGTCCCTGTTCTTGATGAAGAATAAAATGAATAGAATGAGGGGAATCATTTATACTGCAACATAAATATCACAAAAATGAAAAATTTTGGGAGACTTTAGACCTCTAATCAACATATCTACCACAACTCCAGAGGACCAAAAAATGAAGAATATTGCCCACTCTTGATAGAGAGGTGATAAACTAATAAGCAAAATGAGACATACATTATTAGACATGACCAAAAAGAGAATTTGCTTTGATTGACTATGCTTATTTGTTATAGATTTCGTTTTCCTTTTTTTGTAGGGGGGAGGAGTGGAAAGGAGAAAATAAATAAATGGATAAACAGATAACAAATGGGATTAGATAAATAAATACTGGATCATTCAAAAAATCATCTATATTTCTTTTATTAAATGATCTACTAAAGCAGAACAGTGGATAGCTCCTTCCAACAGAGCCAATCTCACCAAGAAGCCAAGTCAACCAAATTATATTGGGGTCAGCATGCCTAAATGAAACATGTCCTCTCAGGAGATGCTCTAAATCAAGTAATTCATTTTGGGAGCAACACTTGGCCATTGAGATTTAGTCAGATTTCCTCTCAACAAGAATCCAATGAACATGAAAACATCTTCCATAGGGAGATATTTTTAAAAGTCCAGAACAAAGGCTTACTACCCTATAAGTTCATCAAGCTGATTGAGGAACTCTATGATAAACCTCCCTATATACACAATGAGAAAGTTGGACATAACTTCTAAAGATATATTTTCTAAGGTCCCTAGAATCTCTATTCTGTATCTTATGTAAAAATCCACAGGGAAAGCCAACTCTCAACAACATATCCTCATTGGTATTCATAATGCTGAAATTATATTCACCTGGCAAACTTCTTCAACATCCAAGGATCTTCAGTCCTGGGAAAATTTTTCCAGATACAATAAGTGTACCTATTTACCAATGTATTTGGAAAAAAGAGGCTGTCTAGTAAATTATCCAAGATTCACATGCCCCAAAATGATCAAGAAATTTTATTTCTGTATCGATGATGTATCCAGACTCCAGAAATTAGGCACAATAGAGGCAGATGCTTTCAATATCACGGTAGGAGACATCCTGTCTCAGATTATCCTTGGCCTGTGCTAGTTATAATCCTGCAAATTCCTTTCCCTCACCATCCCTGAAATTCATTTTCACTGAATGAAATTATATGAGCTGGAAATTTTCACTTCCTAGAAAACAAGATAATGCTTTCAGAACTGGGATTGTTAATGTACACTACTAAAAGTGATTATTTTCATTTAGGATGAGAACCCTGCTGCAGTACTAAGAATTTACTTATGATCCAGTATAAAATAAACCTTACACTCTCCATCCAGGTCCAGCAGGAACAGTATTCATACACTCAGGTGGAAATATGTTTGACCATTTCTCCAAGTCCAGATGGCCTTCTACACCTGCTCTCCAGCTGCCTCTGTGGGCTAGATGGGAGTCCATCTAAATACATGTCTCTATCACTATGCCTTGGCACTCTGGCCTATCCAAGACGCAATGTGCCATTATCCTGCATATGGGGGGTCATGACCCAAAATCAGAGGGTATATATGCTACTAAGTAGAAACTGTTGAGCTTCGTAACAGAGCCAAATGATAGACTATGAAGCCTGATGTCCTACAAAAGCCATCTCTAGCTATCCCCCCAGTAGACAAGGTCACAGAAACCCTAAACATTATGACTGAGCTCTCCACATCTTAGGCCTACAATGTTATATGCCATGTCAGTCAATCAATTAACAAGTGTTTACTGTAATAAATGCTGATGATACAATCCTCCCCCAAAATATCTCCCCTCTGTCCTCTGATTTGCAGAAGAAAGGTGTTACTTTGGAGAGAGGTAAAAGGGGATTGCTAGTTTGAGATATGGATTGAGTGCTCTGGCCAAAAGTAATCTAGTTTGGACATCCTAGGAATACAGAAATTGCCCATCATAAACATCTAAGTTGTAGAAATAATTAAAATACTCAAATCAATAGATAGAGCATCCAATTCTAGAAAGAGCAAAGAAGCAAGTATCACTGAATGTGATTTCTCCATATTACCAGAGGAAATGCCATTGACCTCCCATCCCCATCTGAGACTGAAGCCACCACCTGCCCAGCACCTGTTCATGAAATCATGATTCTCCTCCACCCCACCTGTTTGCTATCAAGTAGCTTGGCAGTAACACCTGCTGCCTGAGGGCCACCCAACTAATGAGCTTTTTTAAGTCTCAAACAGGGAAAATATATTATTAATAGTAGCATTATGCCCTGGGGAAACAGCTCATATTCTACAACTGAAAAGTGACCTCACTGTGTGTACAACTTTGGAAACCAAAACCTTTCATAAATATATTCTTGGAGAAGACACATGCAATAAAAAAGCAAAGAACTGGGCAAAAGACACATTTTCAGGTAATTCTCTTTTCCCCAAATGCAGATACTGATTAACGTGAAGCAGATATTTCTGGGAGCAAGGAAAGAAGCCAAGTTAACAGGAATAAGGAAGTCTTGGCACCCACCCATCTGGAACACAGTGGCAAGAGATGGGCCTCTCAGTCCCATGCCAAAGAGTTCCAGAGCCAAGCTGTGACCGTGAAGCTGTGTGTACAAAAGTGCTAAGAGGGATGCAGGTGTTGCTTGCCACCAAAGTCCCAGTTTCAGGTTTGTTGCTGGCATTTCCTCTTTTTGGGAGGGAGGTTTGTATATGTGGGGACGAATTGATCATCTTGAAACAGGTAAAGAAAGCAACCCCTGTCACTAGCTAACTGAATATTAAAGGAGTACCATTTCTATTCTTGATGTATTTTAATAACTTTGTCATATATTTTAATGTTCATTAGGAGCTCATTGCTTGCTAGAAAGAAGGGAGAATTAGAAAAAAAGCCAAATTCAGAGGGAGGAGCAGTAAAAGAGAGAGATGGACAGACAGAGATAGATAGGCTAGCAGACCCAGAGACTTTAAGACAGAGACACTAGGAATAGGGGCAAACCCTAACCATACTGATATTATTAATAATATCTGACAATAATAGCTAGCATTTATGTAGCACATATTATGTGCTAAGTGCTTCATAATTATTGTCTCATCTGATCCCCACAACACTCTTGGGAGGTAAATAATATTACTATCTCCATTTTACAGACAAGGAAACTCAGAATAAATGACTTGTCCAGGCTCACTCAGCTAAAAAGTGTCTGAAGATGGTTTTTAACTCAAGTCTTCCTGACTCCAGATCCAGTCACCTATCAACTGTACCACTTAGCTGAAAAATCTCTCCATGCATGAGACTGCCCAAGTGATCCTAACAGGCAAACAGACCCAATCAATTACAAGCTATTACCCACCTAGGGAATATTTTTAAAATTAAAGTTCTGAGGCTTCAATTTTTAGGTAAGATATTTCATTTTCTTTGTATAGGTATCCTGACTAAAAGATTCCTGAAGTACTTATTTTGTTATTTAGTCATATCCGAATCTTCATGACTGTGGGTAAAATCATGCCAGATTTTTGTGGCAAAGATACACGGTGATTTGCCATTTCCTTCTCCAGTGGATTAAGGCAAACAGAGGTTAAGTAACTTGCCCAGAGTCACACAGCTAATAAGTGTCTAAAGCCAGATTTGAATTTATGAAGATGAGTATTTCTAATTTTAAGCCCAGTGCTCTATCCCCTGTGCCACCTAGTTGTCTTATGTATCCTGGTATACATAATCTAATCCAAAACTGACAAGAAAAGAACATTGGCATCACCATGATGCAGGGGAAAGAGGACTGAACTTGGTGTCAGAGGACCTGGGTTCAAATCCTTGCTCTGTCACTTACTATTTCTGTAATACTGATCAATTCACTTAACGTCTAGTTTCAATTTCCTCCTCTGTAGTATAAAATGATGGTCATATACTGGATGACTTCTAAAATCCCTCCCAATTCTGTATCTATGGGCCTATGAAGTAGCATCTAGTGAGTTTATTCATCTTCTTTGGGTGACCTTTGTTTCACTTATATGCTTTCCAGGAGTTGGGGGAATTATTTTTACTTTGGCTAGAGTTTGGACTGGAATATTATTTTTAACATCTCCAGGACACAGGTCTCTCCTTGACAATAAGAACTAAAATATACAGTGACTTACTTTGGGAAAATGGCATCCCACAAACAAACACCAAAAAAAAATTGTTCATCAAAAATGGAGAAATTAACTTAACTAAATAACCACTTTGCACTGGGAACCTGGTTTTGATGAGTCCTAACCATCATTCTTAAAAAAAAAAAAATCACATAGAAAAAAAAACATGCATAGAAGTGGGAAGGAAGGGGCTAGGGTACAGGAGAGGAGGGAAATCCACGCATATATACAAATTGAAAAGAAAGGATATGTTTTAATAAGTTTGATATATGTTCAAATTTGCTATATGTTCATATGTTCAAAAGAAATGAAGTGTGCAACTTATAGGGAAAGTGCTTTTGAATAATACTATCAAAATTAATTTACAGATTTCATGCTCTACCAATCAAACTACCTAGGGAATTTTATATAGGATCAATCAAAACAATAATAAAATTCAATTAGAAGAACAAAAGGTTTAGAATCTCAAGGGAAATAATGAGGAAAAATATGAAAGTTGATAGAGAATTACTCGACCTCCAACAATTTTATAAAGCAATAATCTTCAAAACTAGTCGGTATTGGTTTAAAAAAAATAGATTGGTGCAACAGACTAGATCACCAAGAAATAAATTCTATCAAAAACAGTGCACAGAGCTTGAAAAATAAAATGGCATAAATCACTAAGGAAAGGAGTCCTTTTTAATAAAACTTCTGAAAAAACTGGATAGTAGTTTAATAAAAATTAAGGCTAATGCAACATCTTACACTATATTCTGCAATAAATTCAAAATGGATATGTCATCAGGATAAAAAAGTCACATAAAAAGTATTAGACAAGATAAGTAAGGTAAGTCTTTCACAGCTATAGCTAGATGGAAAAATTTTAATCAAATAATGGGACTGAGATCATAAAAAATAATTTTGACTAAAATTTTCAACTTTTACAGATAAAAAATTGATGAAAGTAGAATGAGAGAACTTATAGAGTAGGGACAATATTTGTACCAAATTTCACCAATAAAAGCACAATATCCAAATATATAGGAAAATAACACAAATATATGTATGTGTATAGATGTATATAGATGTACAGATATAGCTTAAAAGACTTTCATTGTTAAATAAGTGGTCAGTGAGTAATGAACAAAAACTAGAAAATCCATATATAACATAAATGCCATGTTAAAAATTCTAAAAGTCAAAGGAAAATATTAGATCAACAAAATTGAAAGGAAAAACTGAATAAATAAAACTAGTAGCTGTTATGTTAAAACCCAACTAAATAAGAAAACTAATTTTATTTTTAAAAGAAATAAGAAAATCAAATTATCTATATCAAAAATGAAAAAAGAATTCTCAACAAATGAAAAACAAATTAACATTAAACCATTTGTCCAACTGTATGTTATAAAAAAGAGAAATGAAATAAATGAATATATGCAAAAATACAAGATAACCAACTTAACAGATCAGGAAAGAGAAAATTTAAACAGTCCAATCTCAGAGGAAGAAATTGAACAAACCATCAAGAAATTCTCAAAGAAAAAAAACTCCAGGACCAAAAGTGTTCACAAATAAATTCTATCAAACATTCAAAAGACAATTGATCCCATTCCAAAGACAACAAAAGAAGGGCTCCTGCCAAATGCCTTCTATGACACCAATATAGTATTGATACATAAAGCAAGGAGAGTCAAAATAGAAAAAGAAAACTACAAACCATTATCCTTAATGAACATAGGAGCAAAAAAAACTTCGATAAAATATTGACAAAGACGTTAGAACAACACATACAAAAAATATACATTATGACCAGGTTGAAGTTGGGTCAACAATCCAGGATAGATTTAATAAGAAAGCTATAAACTTAATCATAGTAATAACAAAAATAAGAAAAACAATGTGATTATATCAATAAATTAAGAGATCATTGGCAGAGAGAGCACTTTCAGCTAAGTGATGAAGTTGAAAGTTAGATTGCAAAGAAATGATAGGAGATGAAGTAGGTAGCAAGAATAGACAACTTTTTCTAGTAGCTGTTATGTTAAAACCCAACTAAATAAGAAAATTAATTTTATTTTTAAAAGAAATAAGAAAATCAAATTATCTATATCAAAAATGAAAAAAGAATTCTCAATAAATGAAAAACAAATTAACATTAAACCATTATGAAACAATATGAAAGTTGATAGAGAATTACTCGACCTCCAACAATTTTATAAAGCAATAATCTTCAAATCTTCATCTTTTTCTAGTTTGTCCAGGAAAGAAAAGAGAGATAACAAACAGTAGTTCAAGTATGGTCTAGTAAAAGATTTTTTAGGGTGGGGAGACCTAACCATATTTATGAGCAGCCCAGGAAGGAGCTAAAAGAAAGTAAGAGATGGAAGATTAAAGAGAGGAGACAATCATAGGGGCAATCTTTATGACAATACATTTTTGGATATGGTCAATGTGAGAATTTGCTTTCCTTGCCTATATATGTTACCAGGATTTTTCTTTTTTTTTTTTCTTGTTTAATATAGGATTAGGGAAGTGGGGGAGAGAGAGAGAAAATAAATGTTGGTTAAATTGTAAAAGAAAATAATAAAATTACATTTTATAAATGTATTTTACGGGGAGTAGAATAAAGGAGAGGAGTACACGAGTGGATGCCAAGGACTTTTGACCTAGAGAGGAAAGGTGGAAGAAACTCATGGCAGAGATTTCCGTTTTTTCAAGAAAATATGGGGAGCTTGGAGAAGATTAGCCAAGTCAAAATAGTCATTGCTGGGAGTAAAATGGGAAGTCGGTTTAGGAGCAATAATAGGATTCTTTTGTTACAGTGAGGTCCCAACTAAGATAAATTTTCAGTAGACCAAAACAGCTTGGTTGAAGAATCTAGTCCAGGACTCTTTATATACTTACATACTTTCAGCTATGAGAATAGAAAATGCATGATGGAGGTCATCCATAGTTGAGCCTAGGCAAGGTTAGGACAAGGTGGCATTGGATTCCAGAATAAAGGATAATATAATGTTGAGCTGATTTACTAAAGAGTCATGATTAAAAAGGGATTAAAATTGAGCCATAGCCAGGATGATGGTGAGATCAAGGCCATGTGTGATCATGGCAAAATGTGGATCATGGAAGTTGAGAAGGTTGAGAAAGTGGGAAGCCAAGTTATTTTTTCTATCAAAAAATAATAGATTCTTGCAATGGTTAAGTGATCTTTATTTGAACACAAGTTAGATGCTACTATAATGAACTCCAAAATGCTATCTAGATTGATTTAGATAATATTTTGTTGAAGCAAACATTATTTTGCCTGGATCCCAATTTTGTTTTGTTATTCTCTACTGAGATTTTTATTATAAAGGTGTCTGTTTCAAAAGAATTTGACTTGCCTTTCCAGGCTTTTCCCACCCTATCTTTGATCCAGTCTCTGCTACAGGCATTTCATCAACTATTAAGTCATATGAGGTCATTCAGTAGAGGACATTTGCTCTTCACTGACTTTATGGTAACTCTGGCATTTTCACTCATCTGAGTTCCTCAAGGTCAAGGACTGTGCCCTGTGCTTTTGATTACCAATGTCTACCCTATGTAAAGCACTCAACTGATGCCTGATAGTGACAATAATAGTGTCTTAATTGGCTCAAATTAATTGAATTGATGGGTTTCAGCTTTTACTGACTGCCATGAGCTCCAACACATGTTGGCCGTCTGGTTCAAAGGTCTCCCTACCAAGAGAATAGCCCCTTTTTTCCTAAATGCTGAGGATTGTCCCTGTCCTGCCTTTCCTCTCTCCCCATTCCCCAGCAGCACCATAACTTTCTCTCTTCACTTAACTATTTCATTTTTAGCCCCTTCCTTCAACAGCAACGCTAAATTCAAGGGAGGGCAAAATGAAATTTTATTCTGCATTTTCAAATACTCGAAAAATTTACGAAGGCATAGCATCCAAGTTACTCTAATCCTGTTATGAAAACATATCAAAAATACATAGGTGAATCTTATTCCTCCACCCCAAAATAATCACAGTCTTTCACCATGATACTTTTCCAATCATACTAGAATCATAAATTATACTTGTTTCCATGGTTTTCTGTCCAGAAATACAACTTGCTGTGATGTGAGAATAGATTTATAGCTGTAAGAAATCTTGGCAATTAGCCAGTCCATCCCTTTAATTTTACAGAACTAAGATCCAGAAAGGTTAAGTGAGTTTTCCAAAGTCATACAAGCTGTAAGTGGTGAAATGGGGATTCAAACTTAGGTCTCCTAAGACCAAATTTAGTACTTTTTGTAAATATGTTGTGTTGAATACTGCTTAAGCAAGAGGAGAACACCGAGGAAAATAAATAAGGCCTGTCAGAATCTGATGCTGCAATGATATGTGTCAGGGATTCTGATCCCTGCAAGGAGATGGTCTACTCATTCAAACCATATTGTGCATTTTTCAAAATGCAGTTGTTTTAGTCAGGTGGGAATTCCCAATTGGTTTCTAACTCTTGGTTCTGAACATATTTTTGTTTGTAGTATACAACCCCTTATGTCCTACCTACACCAAACACACATTTTTGTGCATTTAAAGCAATCTACTTCAGAATGCAAATGGAAAGTAATTCTGAGAGTGATTAGAGCTATTAAAATCCTACTAATGGATTCTCTTCTTTTTCTTCTTCAAAGAAGCTTTATTTCTAATGCTGGCAGTTTTGATAAAGTGAATGCTTTCATGATTTTTGAATGAGTAATTCACAATTCCCACACTGAAACATATACCTGCCCACAACAAATAGCTTAAAATACATGGAAATTTTATTCTAGTTTAGGCTTTCTATGCATTAATGTATTTGCAAATGTTTGCTTCCTATTAGTGATAACATCTACTATCCTTTCCTTTTCCTACCTGGAAAGTTTTTCATTTAGAGGCTGTTGATGCCTCTTAAATATAAAGTGTTTTCTGATCAGTGAACATAAGAATGCAGGGTTGTTTTTTTTTTTTAAGTACAGCAAGCTATCTACATATACCCTCAAATCATAAATGACTGAAAGTATAAATACATATCTTTCATTACAGTGATACTCCTGTAGGATAGGTTTCAATTAACTTTCAATTATTCAAAAATGTGTCCTTTTTCCCTTGATTTCTGTGGTTGGTCCTGGAATGCTATTGATAGTCAACCCTACAGGAGTGGTCACTAAGGCATAAATAAGCATAGCTATTCAAAAGACAGGTTTAACCTAAGCATTTTTGCTGACTTACTGGGTGTGGCTGTGAGTCTGCCTCATAACAGAGCTAAAAGAGGACTGAGTTATAGTGAATCTCAGTATAGTTGTTTGACCACTGGCCTCAAAGAGAAATGGGCCATGTAGCCGCTACAATTAAGCCAAGAAATAATAGATAATGTACAATATTAAAAACAAAGCAACAACAACAAAAAACAGTAGTGGACACCAACATTCCAGAGATGCCATTACCAGCTTTGTGGGAAAGCATCAAGCAGTAGCTTTAGAGGAATAGAAATTTTCCAAATGGGACTATGCTATGACTATGAGTATGTTTAGGCCATACATTTTACCTCTTACACATATATATTCCCTGTGTTTGCTACGTGTTTCTTCTGCCAAGAGTGGTATGATAATTTCTGGGAAAATGTGCTCCTGTGTGCATTTTTTGTTATTTATCTTACCATTCTTTGTAAAAAAACAAATGACTTTTCTTATAAATTAATATATGTTTATATGTGTGTATGCATATACATATATATATATATATATATATATATATATTCTGACTTGGTCTGGTTAAAGCAAAATATTAGTAGACTTTCCAGTTGTGGTTTTAATTAGAAGCTGATCTAAAGTGTACTTTGAACTTGGGTCTAATTTTCAAGGTGTCTGTTTGAGAAGATCCCAAGTTAAGTATACAATCTAGGCTTCTAATCTGCTCCATAAAGATTCTACTGTTGTGTGTGTGTAAATGAATGTCAGAAAAAAAATCTCCTTAGAATATCTCCTTTGAAGGGAGGTAGCATGAGGAAACCAAGTGTTATCTCTCACCCCCAGACAAAATAAGAGCCCATATACCACAGAAACTATCTGTGAGTATTCCTACAACCTCTAGAATAATCACATTACTTGTAGGGTTAGGCAGTGGCTCTAAGAGAAGATACTGTCTTACCCTGGGTATAGGATCTGGTGACCCTGAATATGTTTGCCTTTTTTTTTTTTTTTCAGTACAAATACCTTCGGCTATGTGAAGATATACAGATTCCCAAGCCATGAGAAACTTGGGCACAGACCCACATGTAATGCCTCAGGAATGTTAAAAACTACAACTTCACTGGCATTTCTCACTTTGAAAGGAAAAAGCAGGAGGTACATGTCCAGGAGCCCCCCTCCCTTCCCTGTTTCTTGGATAATGCTATCCTTTAATGCGTATAAATCTTAATTAACTACATATTCTATTCTTAATTAACTATATATTCTATATATTAATTCATGCCTGACTCTTTCTTCACACTTGAATTCCTGCCACCAATACTAAGGTAGGGTTAGAAAGCAATGCATTCAAAGACATTGGTTCTAGGTTCTAATGTCAGTTCTGACATTTACTTACTACCTATATGGCCTTGAACAAGTCACTAAGGATTCTGGGCCTCATCTATAAAGTGAGAGCATTACACTAGATAGATAACAGCAAAGGTCCCTCTGAGATTTAAATCTATAATAATATGAAACTATCACTATTAAGGTCCATTTTTTTCAGAAAATAAATCAGCTCTCCATCTCATAAATATCCTGTCTCCAACAATCCAGGGTTAGGAGGCGGTGCTGGGCAGGGTAGAATGAGGAGATAAACTAGCTTCTTGGTAGGTCCTGTCAGTAGCCACAAGAAAACAATCCTGTTAGGATCCACTCCCACATGCTACAGGCATACTTATCTCTCCCCTCCTCCCACAGTGTTGATATTCATAATGAAACCTAAAAGACCCTGAGCCATCTAACAGAAAGGACAAATCAGTCACTCAATCAGCAAACATTTATTAAGCACTTACTGTATCAGTCACTGTACTGAGCTCTGGGAAAACCACAAAAGGCAAAAACAAGGACAAGTATCTCACACTCATAGGAGACTTGTCCAGTTATTATTCATTGATACCAATATGGCAAAGATAAATTTGCCTATTTGTGGCATAACTATTTAGGGCCCTTTCTCCTTACATGAGAGTATTTAGCCAGTAATTGAGGTCCACAGAATGGTGTGGGACTGGGAGGTTCCTAACGTTAGGGCTGACATTGTTTTCTATTATGGAGCAGAGCATTGACTAGTATTCTTTACTAATGTATTCACCTAAGATAAGAAAAGCCCCAGGGGGGCAGCCAGGTAGCACAGCGAGTAAGAGCACCAGGGCTCCAGTGTCAGGATGACCTGGAGATCGAATCCCGGGCTCACTTAGCACCAACCCAGAAACACCTGGCCATGTAACCTTGAGCAAGTTACTTAATTCCAATTACTTAGGGGTGGCCAGGTGGCTCAGCGAGTAAGAGCACCGGCTCCAGTTGGGATGACCTGAATCAAATCCAGGCTCAGATACTCAGCACCACACCCAGAAATAACTGGCCGTGTAACCTTGAGCAAGTTACTTAACCCTGATTGCTTAAAAAAAAAAAAAAGAAAGAAAAGCCCCAGGAATCTTTAAATATGGTGACCAGAAGCAATCCAGATAAGAATGGACATGGATGCTTTGATAGGTACAATTCCTTTGGCGCTCATTAGTTATACTTCTGTATTCACAGTTCACTCAGACTATTTTTTTAAATATATATTCCTCCCATGACTATCCCCACAAAATTATAATAATACTTAACTCTGTTCCTACATAGCATTAGTCCAACTAAGTTCATGGTCAAATGTGGCATGACTGCTGAGTAACTCTTTATGCAGGGCTGGGATCCCAAAGGTCATTTATGAAGCAGGGATAGAAATACAATTAGGATGCAATGAAGGAAATGATGAACTGGTTGATTTAGAAAAACAAGGAAAGACTTGGGCTTATGAAGGAAGATGCTATCCACCTTCAGAGAAACAGATGATAGGAGGAAATAAGTGTATCCCAGTCTTACATATATGTGTAAGTGTGGATAAGTGTATATATGTCTATGTTTATAGATATCTATGTGTGTATATGTGATACATACATATACATGCATATATATATATATATATATATATATATATATATATATAAAATCTCCACACTTAATTGTAGCCTTCTTTGGGGGTGGGAGGAGGAGAGGGGAAAAAATAAAGTAAAAAGGGTACATCAGAGAACAAAAGAACATCAACAAGGAGGCTGAGTGTGGCGGTTTTGAAGACAATGTATAGTATTTATTATATATGTTTTCTTGAAATGGAAATTTATTGTTTTATATTGAATTCTCTCTTATAGTCTGCTATGTACATGGCAATTTTTTTTTCTTTTCTCATTTTGTATTTAAGTGTAAAATTTTTAAAAATTACCAAAAAAAGAAAAAAACACAATTAGGGTTAGGGTTGCCCTTTGTCCTCAGAGCATTGAAACTGTGGAAAGAGCCTGTGTCTGTTTCATTGTCTTCAAGTAAAATGGGAATAATAATAACACCTACCTCCCAGAATTATAGTAAGGACAAAATGAGATACTTTTAAGTACTTAGTGGAATGCCTTAATAAATATTGGTGCATAATAAATACTTGTTCCCTCCCCCTCCCCCTGCCAATTCTCTCACCTTTTTGTCTGAATCACCTTTACCCATGACACTCCAAGAATTATTAATTCGCTTTCTTTCCCACCCCACTTCTTCTCAACTCTACAATATTTCAATTTAATTTGCCTTTAAGGAATTAGCTAAAAAAATGTTATCTTTTTTTTTCAAATATCTTCAGATAAAATGGAGCCTCTAAATGACAGTAGACTGGTTCCCTCATTGCAACATGTAAAAACTAATACATCATTTAAGATTTTATCCTATATGAACTTGATTACCTTTATTAAATTCCTGTGAATGCTTATGTATATGTAAAAATTTGATATTCTCTTTGTTTTCTTAAGAGATAAAAAAATTGAAAGTCATGGATTCTCCTATACTCATGTTTTCTCAGTGAGAAGTATGTTCAGCTTTGTAGTATATGATTTGGAGAGAAAAGGTCAATATTCTTATTAGTGTATAGATGTGCATGTTTATATATGTATGTTTCAGTTTCTACTGTTTACTTGCATAACCTTATGGATTACTAAATCCAGGCTCCTTAAGAATAATCTATCTGAGGGCAGAGCCAAGATGGCGGCATAGAAGCAGGAAAACTCCATATGCTCCCTCCATAACCACCTCAAATACTTATTTAAAAAATGACTCTAAACAAACTTTAGGGCTACAGAAACCACAAAGTGACAGAGAGAAACAAAGCTCCCACTGAAGGCAGCCTGGAAGGTGGACAGAAAGGGTCCATTTCAGCATGCTGTGAGCAGAGACCAGCAGCATGTGAGCCAGCACCCCAGTCAGCCACCAGCTGAAGGGACTTTGGGAGAGTGGATCATCAGCAGCTATGGTGGTTTCCAGAATTATCAACACATAAATGTCAAAGACAAATTGAGAGGTCAGTGTGGACTTTGTGGGAACAAGGGGTCTAGGAGTCAGTCTGGCCTCTGCCCCTATGACGTAGAAGTGGCTAAGGTGCAGCGGCTGTGCAGTTGCTGCCATGTAGCTGCTTCAGAGCACTTGGCCTGCAGATTGTAGGGGACCAAGCAAACAGTCTGAGGAGTAATCACTCTCGCTTTAACCTGCTTGGATATGGATCACTGTCTAGGGTTGAGGTCCTTGGGTATGTGACCAGGTGCCAGAACACGTGGAGGCTTCAGAGAGGGCACACAACTAAAAGCTCCATCAGCTGTGAAAACCCCAGAAATTTGGGACAAAGCTTTCCTGACTAGAAGCAGAGTTCTACTGTGGCAAAAAACTCAAAAGTCAAGGAATTGAGTGGTAACATGAGCAAGCAAAGGAAGCAAAGCAAACACAGCAATCTGATTTTGGATTCCTTTTCTGAGGACAAAAAGGATCAAAGCATGGAACAGGAAGAAGACAACAAAGTCAGAACTCCTGCACCAAAAGCTTCCAAGAAAAATATAAACTGGTTACAGGCCATAGAGGAGCTCAAGAAGGATTTTGAAAACCAAATAAGAGCAGTGGAGAAAAAATTGAAAAGAAATGAAAATGATGCAAGAAAATCATGAAAACAGAGTCAACAACCTGACTGAAGAAAATAACTAAAATAGACTAAATCAAATGGCAAAAGAGGCTCTAAAAGCCAATGAGGAGAAGAATGCCTTAAAAAGCCAAATTTGCCAGATGGAAAAAGAATCTCAAAAGCTCACTGAAGAGAATCATTCCTTCAGAATTAGATTGGAGCAAATGGAAGCTAGTGACTTTATGAGAAATCAAGATACTATTAAACAGATCCAAATAAATGAAAAAATAGAAGGCAATGTGAAATATCTCATTAGAAAACCACTTACCTGGAAAATAGATCCAAGAGAGGTGACTTTAAAATTATTGGACTACCTGAAAGCCATCATCAAAAAAATAACCTAGGAATCATCCTTCAATAAATTCTCAAGGAAAATTGCTCTGATGTTTTAGAACCAGAGGAAAAAAATAGAGGTTGAAAGAATCCACCTGTGACCTCTTGAAACAGATCCCCAAAAGAAAACTCCTAGGAATATTATAGCCAGGTTCTGGAGTTCCTAGATCAAGGAGAAAATATTACAGGCAGCCAAGAAGAAACAATTTGAATATTGTGGAAACACAATCGGGATAACACAGGATCTGGCAGCTTCTACACTGAGGGATCAAAGGGTTGGAAGAGTTGAATAGAAAATCTGACATTCAGATACAAGAAGCAAGAGAAGTATGAGAAGGTAAACAGGTAAAAGAAATCATAAGGAACTTATCAAAGTTGAACTATTTACATTGCTACATGGAAAAATGATCATTGTACTTATGAAATTTTTCTCAGTATGAGAATAGTTGAAGGGAATATAAATATATATATATATATATATATGTCTATATAGGAGGGTATATGGGCATATGAATACATATTCATATTCAATGCACATTCATATTCATGAGTCTGTGTATATATGTGTACAGGTATACATAGACAGAGGGCACAGGACCAATTGAATAGGAAGGGATTATACTTAAAATGTGAAATTGAGAGGTGAGAGAGGAATATAATGAGAGGAGACAGGGAGAGACAGAATGGGGTAAATTATTTCATATAGAAGAGGCAAGGGAAAACTGTTACAAAGGAGGGGAAGAACAGGAAGGCAAAAGGGAATGTGTCAACTTCACTCTCATTGAATTTGGCTTAGGGAAGGAATGATATATACACTAAATAGGGTATCTTGCCCTACAGGAGAGTAGGGGGGAAGGGGATGACAGGGGGGATGATGGAGAGGAGGGCAAGTTGGGGGGGAGGGAAGTTGGAAACACACACTTTTGAAAAGGGACAGGGTCAAAATAGAGAACAGAACTAGTAGGGGGCAGGATAGGATGGAGGGAAATATAGTCAGTCTTTCACAATATATCTACTATGGAAATGTTTTGCATGGCTATACATGTACAACCTATATTGAATTGCTTATCTTCCCAGTAGAGATGGGTGATGATGGAGGAAGGGAAAGAATCTGGAATTCAAAGTCTTAAAATCAAATGTTTAAAATATGTGTGTGTGTGTGTATTTACATGAAACTGGGAAGTAAGATATACAGGCACTGGGGTATAGAAACCCATCTTGCTCTACAGGAAAATCAGAGGGGACATGGGGGAGGATATAGTAGAGAGTAAAATGGGGGAGGGGATATACAGTAGGATTGCTATTTTTGGTTGATGGTTAGGGGAAAGATGGGGAGAAAATCTGTAACTCAAAATCTTGTATAAATGAATAATATAAACTAAAAATAAACATAAAATTTAATTAAAAAAAGAATAACCTATCTGTAGTATCTAATGGCAAAGACCTGATTTTAAATCAAGGCATCAGAAACCTTGCTGTTTCTATAAAGACATCCACAGGAGTCAGACCTTTTTTTGAAATTTCTTTATTAATATATTGTTGGTCAAGTTCATGTGAACTTCAACCAGGGGAGGCCTTTTGATTCCACACTTGAATCTTGTATATTTCATAGGTCAGAGACAAGCACTTTGGGTTCCAGCCAACAATTCCATTGGTGCACCATGGTACACATGGTGTCAACCTTTTTCTATTGTTAGGTGAATGATGCCTGCTTGTTCCAAAAAATATTTCTGTAAGTTTTTAAACTGTTTATCATGTGTTCTGAAAACACCAATCCACTTCCTTCTTTTTGACAAAAAAGTGCTGATCTTTTCATGGTTGGGTGATGAGCCCTATGTTTCTTTAATATTAGATGTTTTGTGAGGATTCCTTCAAATCTGTTATGGCCCATTTTACAGTTCTAAAAGGATATGACAAAAAACTGTCATTGCATAGTGTTCATCATTTTAAATGTGTTCTAAGTGAGTTTTAATTTCAGGACTGCAATAACTCTTTTCACATGTAGCAACAGGTTTCTCCCTGACATCTTTAATGCTTAATGTATCTTATCTTACCCTCCATGGCAATTCCTGTTCTTAAGAGTATTTCTGGATAGCTCTACAATTTATTCTTTGGTCTCTACATGGCACTGGCCATCACCTATTCAGTTACATTCAGATACTGAAATCTTTTCATACTTTAAGTCATATACTCTAAGAGAATGCATTCATTCATGATGATTACAGCAGATGACACTTTTTCCAACTACTCTGTTTAGATATAATTGGCCTGCTCCTTTGATGTGTGCTACTAAATTCAAAAAGGGCTCTAAAATTCTACTCTACGTTCACCCATCTCCTCTTTAAAATAATTTGACGTTGGTTTTATTTCTCTCATCCATTTCGTTATTAGGTAGAATTTTTTGAAGTTTGCACTAAGTAAAAATTTTCAGTGACTTCAGGTTCTTCGGATTTTATTTACTCCTTAATTTCAACTTTTATTTCATGAAACCTAGGATTGCAGGTAAAGTAATATCTGAAAATGGTTGACAATATATTGCTATGTGACTTGAAGCAGAGGGTACCATCAACAAAATACAGACTGAAATGCTACTCTACTGCAGGCCCAGGACTCTAGCCACTGTGCTGAATAACCATACCAGTGTCCTTGGAAAATGTGAAAGCACACAGGCACCAAAGGGATTTTTCTTTAAGTTCAAATTTAAGTATGCTTCAGGAGTTACCCAATAAGCTTCAGTGGCGCCCCATTGCCTCTAGGATCAAAAATAAACTCATTTGTTTACCTTTAAAGTCCTTTACCACCTGATCCCAATCTTTCTTTCTGGCCTCCCCATGTATTACTTCCCTCCTAGCACGCTACAATCTAACCAAACTGACCTTCACTTTGGCCCTTACCCATAGCACTCCATATCACGCATCTGAATCGTTGAACCAGTCACTCCCCATGTCAGAAAATGCCCTCCCTCCCCTCTGCTATTTAGAACATCCTTCACTTCCTTCAAAAAGTAGCTAAAGCACCACCTTCTACATGAAGTTCTCCTGATGTCCTAATTTCTGGGGTCTTTCTGCCTTAATTACTTTATATTTAACCATCTCGCATTTGGGGCAGTTAAATGGCACAGTGGATAGAGTGCCAAGAGTCCTGGAATCAGGAAGATCTGAGTTCAAATCCAGCCTTAAATATTTCTAGCTGTGTGATTCTGGAGAAGTCATTTAACCATGTTTGCCTTAGTTTCCTCATCTGTAAAGTAAACCAGAAAAGGAAATGGCAAGCTGTTCCAAAATTATATTTACTGTATATTGCATTCATTATGTATTTATTCTATATTTACTCATAAGATAATTGTACTTCTTGTCTTCACTCAGATGTAAGCACCTTGAAAGCAGGAATTGTTTCATTCTTCATATCTGTATTCCCTGTGACAGTTGCTGGCACATTAGTGAGCTTTTAACAAATACCTGCTTATTATCAGATGTCTCAGTCTCATCTGAATGTCCTTAATGGTTTATTGCTATGTTCTCAGTAGTTCTATTTTTCTTCAGTCACTTTTATATGGTCCTTGACAACTCAGAAATTTCCACAGAAATTTCACTCAGGGGACCAACCATAAGCAAAGCACATGCACGAATTAACAAAGTTTTTCCACTAAAATTTTACATTCCAGCTTGAATCAATAACCCTAAATCATACTTTAACTTGCTCTTATAATTACTGATTGATCCATTAATATAAAATCAATCTATGTTTACTATTATAATTATATCCAGCCTCTGGTCTTATTTATTGATTAATCATTACACTTGGAGTGCAGTAGGCTGGGGGAATCATTGAGTCCAAGTCTCTCATGTTCTGTAGAAGGAAAGTAAACCCCAGAGAGGGAGAGCAACTGCCCAAGTTCATATAGGTAATCAATAACAGAGCACTGGTCCCAGGGGTTCTAATTACAACTCACCCTCTTTTTGCTATGCCATTCTCTTGTTCCAATAACCAGCTTATAATACACCAATATAATAATAGCTAGCATTTACATAGCACTTTCAAACTTGAAAAGTGTTTCACATATGTTAACTTACTCAATCACTACAACAACCTTTTGAGCTAAGTATTATTATTTATTCCCATCTTACAGATAGAGGAAACTGATACACAGAAAGACTAAATGACTCACCGAGGGTCACATAGCTAGTAAATGCCTAAGATAGGATTTGAATTCAAGTTTTCCTCATCACTGTATCACAAACCAGACCTTGCAGTTTTATGTCTATTAACACAGTCATAGTCAATAATGAAAGAAAATAAAGCTAACTATCATCATGTGAAAGAAGGTAGACATGAATTCATTTATTTACTAATATTTACTGAGTTATAACTATGTACAAAGCACTATGCTTACAAGGGAAAAGAGAAAGATAAGACAGGATTCCTGCCCTCACCCAAGGACTGTGTAGCTTATTTGAAAGTGATTCATGCAAAAGGAGAAATAATTATGATGCTTGGGAGAATAAAATAAATGTCAAAAGAGAGATACCAATGCTGGAGGAGGGCAGAGAGGTATTCCAAAGAAAGTTTAGCCAGTTTAGGTTTTAAACAGGTTTCCAGTTTAGCCAGCAGAGGGAGCAATATGGAATGAAGAAAGTATATGGGAAGGAGGTAGATTATCAGTTGTACCCGAAATTATGGATAGGAAATTGATGAGCAGAAATGGAAAGCAGAACGGGCATTCCAAATAGAGGTTATAGCAAAAGGAAAAGCAAAAGTGTGGGTGCATGGAGGTCAATAAGCCTTTCCTCCTTGATTATTTTATAATTAACCCTCTTGCATTTACTTTGTATTTATTTTATATTTACTCATAAATGTACTTCTTGACTTCCCTAATAAAATGAAAGTTCCTTGAGAGGAGGAATAGTATCATTCTTTGTATTTGTACTCCCCTATGACTGTGTCCAGCACATCAGTGAGTTTTTGATAAATGTTTGTTGGTCGAGTAAGTAAAATTCTTATTGGTCCCATACCTCATGATGTCTCAGCCTCAACAACAGCAAGAAGAAGCATTTATTAAAAAGTGCTTACAAAGTACTAGGCACTGTGCTAAATTCAGGGGATACAAAAAGAATAAAAATAGTCTTTGCCCTTAAGGGACTCACATTCCAATGACAGAAATAACATGTAAACTATGTACATATAAGAGAGATATAAGATGAAGTGGGGGTAATCTCAGAAAGAAGACACAAGCCATGAAGGGAACAAAAAAAGGCCTCTTATAGAAGGTAGGATTTTAGCTGAGACTTGAACGAAGCCAGGGGAGCCAGGAGGCAGAGACAATGACGAAGAACAGTCTAGGCATGGGGGACTCCCAGCTCAGAGTTGAAAGATGGAGTACCCTGTGTAAACAACAAGGAGGTCAGAGTCATTAGATTGTAGTATAATGGAACCTACAATAATGTATATGGTGAGGAGTAAAGTAGAAGAAGATTAGAAAGGTAGGAAAGTGCCAAATTTTGAAGAGATTTAAAAACCAAATAGAGAATTTTACATCTGATCCTATAGGCAATGTGGAGCTATTGGAATTTACTGAGTAGGAGGGTAATATTATTTGACCTGTGCTTTAGGAAGATCACTTTGGTAGCTCATTTGAGGGTGGACAAAAATGGGGAGGGACTTGAGGCAGGGACACGACCAGTGAATTATTGAAATAGTCCAAGTTTGAGGTAATGCCTACCTTGTACCAGGATAGTTACTGCATCAGAGGAGCAGAGACATTTACAAAAGATATTGTGAAAGTAAAATTTAGAGGACTTGATAGTGGATTGGATAAGAGAGGTGTGTAAGAGGGAGAGAGACAGAGAGAGAGAGAGAGAGAGAGAGAGAGAGAGAGAGAATGGAGTTGTAAGCCCAAGTGGCTAGGAGGAGAGTAGTATTGTCAACAGAAACAAGAAATTTTAAAAACAGGGAGAGGTTTGGGGGAAAAGAAGATGAAATCAGCTTTGTATACACTGAGTTTAAGATAGCTATAGTGCATCCGGATTGAGATATCCAATAATATACAATTAAAGAAGCAATATTAGAGCTCAAGAGAGAGGTTAGGGCTGGATAAACAGACCTGGGAAGCATCTATATAGAGATGAAAAATGGACTCAAGGAAGCTGATGAGCTCATTAAATGAGAGACTATAGAAACAGAAGAAAAGAACACTCAGGAAAGGAGAAACTTGAAGTACTTTTCAGAGAACAAAAAGCTTTGCTAGAACTTGGAATTTAGGGATTTAGTAGAGAAGTAGTGGGAAATAAGTCTGTTAAGGTGAAAGCATGGAAAGCTTTAAATGCCAGGCCTTCTTCTACACTCATTAAAGTTTACAGACAATTTGGAATATAATCAGAGCTAATTACATAGGCAATTTGGAATACAATCAGAACTAAACTCTAGGAAAATTTATTTGGCAGAAGCATGCTGTATGTATTCGAGGGGAAAGAAAAAGAGGCATGGAAACCAGATAAAACCAGAGACTATTGTAATGGTTAGGTAAGATATAAATAAAAATGTAAACAAAGGTGGTACAAGTTCCTTTTTTAAAAAAAATGTGATGACCATGTTCTCCAAAGAATCGTTAGAGCCGAGGCAGCTAGATGGCGCAGTGAATAGAGCACCGGCCCTGGAGTCAGGAGGATCTGGGTTCGGATCTGGCCTCAGACACTTAACACAAAAACTAGCTGTGTGACCTTGGGCAAGTCACTTAACCCCAACTGCCCTCCAAAAAGGAAAAAACCTGTTAGAGCCAAGATGGCAGAGTAAAGGCAAGGTCTCCCCTGAGCTCTCCCCTAAACCCCTCCAATTGCCTTTAAATAATGATTCTAAACAGCTTCTAGAGCAGCAGAACCCACAAACAGACAGAATGAAGCAGTCCACAGATGACAAAAACAACTTAGAAGGTAAGCAGGAAAGGTCTTTCACACCTGGGTTAGAATAGAGCATAATCCAGCACAGGCCTCACCAGCACAGTCCTGATCCCAGCAAACCAGGAACAGGCCTTGGGAGCCACTGAATCAGCAGCAGCTGCTGCTTCTGGAGCTCTCAGACCACAAACAGTAAGGCAATTGAATGACTGGTCAGAAGGAGATTACAGGAGTCTCTTTGCTGTCACCAAAGACAGGACTCTGTTGTTTTGCCTGTACTTGGACCAGGTCAGCCTTGGATGGCAATCCCTTGGTGAGGAGGAGCTCTAGCTCCCAGAGCTTGCAGCCACAGTTGAGTAGGAACCCTGGGCAAAGTTCCTGGGCAAAAAAAAGTGCTTGTGGTCACTCACA
Source organism: Petaurus breviceps papuanus (assembly GCF_028583685.1). Classification (NCBI taxonomy): domain Eukaryota; kingdom Metazoa; phylum Chordata; class Mammalia; order Diprotodontia; family Petauridae; genus Petaurus; species Petaurus breviceps. Next base: position 39,373,668 of record NW_027187391.1, read on the forward strand.
GATCAGAACACAGGCCAGAAGAGGAGTAAACACTTCTCATTAGCTCATATCACCTTAGAAGAATTGAAAGCTCACAGGTTTTATTAGCAAGAACCCTAGTACACCCAGGATGGCCTGCTAGCATAGGTTCTTTGGTATGTTTTTCTGAAAGAAAGGCAGCTTTAGAGGGGCTAATAATCTTACTTTGATTAACAGACAAATACAGATAAGTAGAAAGAAGTGAGTATCTTAACAGACAGGGCTCCAATTGTCTGAACAAAGTAATACATACACCACCAGACCTGGAGAGCACCAACATCTGAGGAGTCGGAGGGCTCTTAACAAATGGTTACTCAGAGTCCTGTCCAGGAATCAAAAGGTCCTTCTCATGCGTGAGCACCCAAAATAAAATACCAACCTCCTAATATATATATAGTTTTCAAATAATAGGCTCAGAGCCAGAAGGCACCACAAACCTTCAGTGCCTAATTAGCTTGGTACCAAAAGGTGTGAAAGCCTTGCTACAAGCAAACCTCCCTGTAAGCAAGTTTCCCCTTAAACAAGCTCCTCTTTAGGCAAGTTCCTCCCCCAATGGGCTTTAAGTCACTCAGAATATATCACAGCTGTGACTGAAGTACCTGTGTACCTTTAGACCTGGGAACATGGCTCCTGTTACAAGGGAAAGGGGGACACATAGGCCTATTAATGAATGCCATTAACATTGCACAGGTCCCCAGAAGTATCTCTGACAATAGATGCACAAACCCCCTGAAGCTTGGGACAGTGTGTCCTCCATCATGGAAGGAGAGTCCTATTTTAGCAAAGAATTAAAAATCAAGTAATAGGCTAGAAAATGAGCAGACAACAAAAAAAAATTTCTGATCATAGAAAGTTACTATGGTGACAAGGAAGATCAAAACACAGACTTATAAGAAGATAACAGAGTCAAAGCTCCTATATCCAAAGCCTCCAAGAAAAATGTGAATTGGCCTCAGGCCATGGAAGGGCCCAAAAAGGATTTTGAAAAAGTCAAGTAAGAGAGGTAGAGGAAAAATTGGGAAGAAAAATGAGAGTGATGTAAGAAAATCATGGAAAATGAGTCAACCATTTGGTAAAAGAGATACACACACACACACACACACACACACACACACACACACACAATAACACCTTAAAAAGCAGAATTGACCAAATGGAAAAAGAGGCACAAAAATTCAATGAAGAAAAAATAAAGATCTCTTTAAAAACTGGAACTGACCCAGGCAAAAGGAGTCCTAAAAGCTCACTGAAGAAAATAATTCCTTAAAAATCAGAATTGAGCAAATCAAAGCTAATGACTTGATGAGAAATCAAGGGGAAAAAAACAAATGAATTTTAAAAAATAGGAAAAAAATGTGAATATCTCATTGGAAAAACAGCTGACCTAGAAAATAGATCCAGGAGAGATAATTTTAAAATTACTGGACTACTTGAAAGCCAAGGTCTAAAAAAGAGCTTATACATCACCTTTCAAGAAATTATCAAGGAAAATTGCCCTGATATTCTAGAACCAGAAGGCAAAATAGATATTGAAGGAATTTACTGATTACCTCCTGAAAGAGATCCCAAAATGAAAAACTCCCAGGAATACTATAGCAAATTCCAGAGCTCCCATGACAAGGAGAAAATAATAGAAGCAATCAGAAAGAAACAATTCAAGTATCTTGGAGCCACAGTCAGGATAACACAAGATTTAGCAGCTCCTATATTAAAGAATAGGGGGAAAATGGAATATGATATTACAGAGGGCAAAAAAGCTAGAATTATAACCAAAGATCACCTATCCAGCAAAACTTAGTATAATCCTTCAGGGGGAAAATGGATATTCAAAGAAACAAAGGACTTTCAAGCATTCTTGATGAAAAGACCAGAGTTGAATAGAAAATTTGGCTTTCAAATATAAGACTCAAGAGAAACATGAAAAGGTAAACAGGAAATGGAAATTATAAGGGACTTAATGAGTTAAACTGTTGGGGTGGCTAAGTGGCAAAGTGCATAGAGCACTGGCCCTGGAGTCAGAAGGACCTGAGTTCAAATCCAGCCTCAGACATTTGACACACTTATGTAATGGAAATGCAAATTTAAAGATCTTCCCTGCCCCTAGGCTAAAGTGCACCTGGAGACTGGGGTGGGAGGCTTGTTTTTCAGTTGATACTTTTTGATTGGCCAGTGGGTCCAAAAGGTTGTTATATTCTCTGAGCCAGGAGAAGGCTATATAAGCCCTGATGTGTAGCTTTGTTTTGGGACTCACTTTGAGAAGTGTTCTGTGATTTGATTTGAATTCTGGGAAGCCGTTGTTGAGAGTCCCCCAGCTTTGGAAACCCAGATGTTGACTGGGTATGGATGTAATGGTTGGACAGTTTGGAAAGCTGTCTACTTGATCTTTAATGTCTTGATAATTCTGTCTGTATATTTTGAAGTTTGGGGTGCTGACCTTTTTCCCCTGAACAAGGTAAACGATATATGTCTGACTGATTAAAGTAAGCTTGTTAACCCATTTTGAGTTGCTTTCCTTTAACAAAGCAGATCCAAGAACCTGTATGGGCAGCAAACCCTGCGGATGTGCTTGGGGTGCTTGCTGCTACAACTTACTAGCCAGGTGACCTTGGGCAAGTCATTTAACCCCAATTGTCCTGCTTTCCCCTTCCAAAAAGCAAAAAAAGAAAAAGTTAAACTGCTTACATTCCTACATGGAAAGATGATACTTGTAACTCATAAGAATGTTCTCATTGGAGCAGCCAGGTAGCACAGTGAGTCAGAAGACCGGCCCCAGAGTCGGGATGACCTGGGATCAAATGCGGGCTCAGACACTTAGCACCCACCCAGAAACACCTGGCCGTGTAACCGTGAGCAAGTTACTTAACCCCAATTGCTTAGGGGCAGCCAGGTGACTCAGTGAGTAAGAGCACCGGCCCCAGAATCGGGATGACCTGGGATCAAATCTGGGCTCAGATACTACCACACCCAGAAATAACTGGCCGTGTAACCTTGAGCAAGTTACTTAACCCCAATTGCTTTTAAAAAAAAAAGAATGTTCTCATTATTAGGGCAGTTAGAAGGAGTATATATAGACAGAGGGCACAGGTGTGAGTTGAATATGAAGGGACAATATCTTAAAAAATAAAATTAAGAAGTGAGAGAGGAATGTACTGGGAGAAAGGAATAAGGAGAGGTAGAATAGGATAAATTATCTCACATAAAAGAGACAAGAAAGAGCTTTTACAGTGAAGGGGAAGAGAGGAGAGAAGAGAGGAAGCAAGTAAAACTTACTCTCATCAGAATTGGCTCAAAGAGGGAAAAACATACACACTCAGTTGGGTAAAGGAATCTATCTTACCCTATAGAAAAGTTGGAAATGAAAAAGAAGGGGGCAAGGTGATAGAAGGGAGGGCAGATTTGGGGAGGGATAGTCAGAAGCAAAATACTTTTGAAAAGGGAGAGGACAAAAGGAGAGAGAATGAAAAAAACAACAGGGTGGGAAGGAGAATAAGAGGGAGAAAAATGCAGTTAGCAGTAGTAACTGTGAAAAAATTTTGAAGGAAGTTTCTCTGATAAAAGCCTCATTTCTCAAACATATAGAGAACTGAGTCAAATGTATAAAAATAAGAGCCATTCCCCAATTGATAACTCATCAAAAGATATGAACAATTTTCAGATGAAGTAATCAAAGCTATTTATAGCCATGTTAAGAAAATGTTCTAACACTATTGACTAGGGGAATGCAAATTAAAACAATTTTGTGGTACTACCTCCTACCTATTAGGTTGGCTAACAGGACAGAAAAGGAAAATGACAAATGTTGGAGGGGGTGTGGGGAATATGGGACATTAATGCACTATTTGTGGAGTTATTAACTGATTCAACTGTTCTGTAGAGCAACGTGGAACTAGGTACAAAGGACGATAATATCATGCATACTCTTTGACCTAGCAGTACCACTACTAGCTCTGTATCCCAAAAAAATTAAAAAAAAAGAGGAAAAGACTTGTATATACAAAAATATCCATAGCAGCTCTTTTCTGGTGACAAAGAATTGAAAATTGAGGGGATACAAATGCCTGAACAAAGTGTATGTGATTATAAGAAATGATGAGCAGGATACTCTCAGAAAAACCTGTAAAGACATAAGCTGATGCAAATTGAAATGCACCGTGTATAAAGTAACAGCAATATTGTAAGATGATCAGCTGTGACTGACTCAGCAATATAATGATCCAAGACATCTCTGAAGGATTTATGATTAAAAACGCTATCTATGCCCAGAGAAATAATTGATGGTGTTTGAATACTGATTGAAGAACACTTTTTTTTTTTACTTTATTTTTCTTATGGTCTTTATTTTGGTCTATATTTTCTTTCACAACATGACCATTATAGAAATGTTTTGCATGTCTACACATTTATAACCTATGTTAAATTGCTTGCTTTCTCAATGAGGCAGTGTGAAGAGGGGGGAAGGGAGAGAATTTGGAACTCAAAGCTTTAAAAACAAATATTTAAAATTGTTTTTACATGTAACTGGGGAAAAATAAATTAATAAAAATAAATAAAAAAACTGTTATCTATCATCCTTCCATGAACTTTGCATCTTTTTAACATGTAAGAGGATCACAGACATATCTCTTAGCTTTGGTAATAGTTTGTATCTGAAGATCTCAATTCACACTCTTAAGGTACTTCCATCAAAACAAGAATATACTCTAAAAAATAGTTTATTGACACCCTTTTTATAGATCCAACTAATCTCCCAATAAGTCCTCCCCCTGCCAACCATTTAACTTTCCTTTATAACATGGGGGAAAAAGTGGGTGGGAGGAGGGAATAAACTTTTGTTAAGCACCTATTACATGCCCACCACTTACAAAGACTATCTCATTAAGCATCTACTATGTTCCAGGTATTTACCAGTACTATCTCATTTGATTCTCATAGTAACCCTGAAAGGCAGAGGGTACTATTATCCCAATTTTATAGTTGAGAAACTGAGACAGAAAAAGGTTAACTGTCTTGCCCATGGTCACACAATTAATGAGTGTCTGAGAACAGACATGAACTCAGACCTTCCTGACTACAGGCCTAGAACTCTATCCACTCCCTCATCAACACAAAGACTTTATGTGACAGTGCATAGAAATTCCACATTCATAGTCTATCACCCTTCTACTAATGAGAAGGAAGTGTATTTTATCATTTCTGGAATATAAAATATTCAAGTAAATGGGGGGAAAAGTGCAGATGGATCACTTTAGGGAAATTTTAGCTCAAAAATAAATATGCCAATAATTGTTCACTAAAATGGGAATGAGCTCAATCAGATTAATTACTTGGAATGAGCAAGTTAGCTATAAGAACATCTAACAGTCATAGACTACTGGCAGGCAGAAAAGACATGCAAAGATAAATGGGAAAGAGCTCAGGGAGAATATTTGTACACATAATTATTTGAGACAGAAGCAAAAGCTTTAAGGAAAGGAACTTCTAAGAAATGGGACAGAACAGAAAAGATACCTTTCCCGGAGTCTGTTGGACTATTCTTGCTGGGTAGAATATAAATTGACTATAGAAGTAATCTATAAGAGACTCTCTACGGTTTCTATCCCTCAGAAAGTGATAGAACTCCTGAGATAAAAAGACAAAGAAAGTATAGTGAGGAGGGGTCCCCCAATATGCAGTATGAGGGCATCGCTGTGTACTCAAAGGCAGGAAAAAAAAACATCTCTAGCATCTTCTCCACCTGCCCTTCTCCAAGTGAGATTTTAATAGTTTAAAAGTTGGGGCCAGAAGCTTGACCACTCTGCTCTCCTCAAAGAGAGAGGATACCATAATAGAATAATATCTTAAATTTCCTTAAATATTATTAGTCTAGGGGCTATAATTTTCAGATTCAAGCTACACTTCTTATTGCTGTTCAATGATTGAGAAAGAAGAACCCAAGCTTTATATCTAAGAGTTGACTCCCTAACCACCAAATCAGGGTTCCACAATTATCACTCACAGCAATTAACAAAGAAATTCATTTATCCAAGAAATTAGATAAAATGTACATGGAATAATATATACCAGACAATACAGAGTAAAGAAGCTCTCTTATTGGGACTGAAATAACTCAGCTGAACCAAGAGAAAGTTGAATTGTGAATGTAAGAAAGTTTGCAGTCCACCAGCACAGCCTTGAGGACAGACTGGGACCTAACCTTTCAGGAGAATAACACCACAGACAAGATGCTGAGTCCTTGTGGGGGAGAGGGAACCTCATCCTTTATCAAAGCTATATTCAGAAGTGAACTTGGTGGGGCAAATGCTTAGTAGGAACTCTCCTATGTTTGAATACACTGTCCCAGGGACCAAAGTGTTAGTATAAGGAAGAATGTTCTCTTCTGTGATTAGAAGGAAACATTTGTTCTTCTGTTTTTGCTCTATCTCTAAGTCAATATCCATCTCTAAAAGATAAATGACTCTAAAAAGCTAAATGAAATTGGGGTTTCTAATCACTGGCAGGTAACATTGGGGAGAACATGCCAAAATGGGGCTCCAGCTGATAGCATTAGAGAATAATCACCCCCAGCTTTTCAGAAGTAACCTAGAATCCTGAAGGGGAAATAAAGCTAGCCTTGCTCTAGGGAGCCCGATTTCAGTGAGAGTGGGAGTTAGGAAGAAGATCTTCAGAGTCTAAAAGGTCTTCATTAAGAATATACAAAAATTTAAAAGAAAACACTAGCAGTTGGTGGAATTACAAAAGGCTTAGAATAGAATATATAGAATCTGATGCTTGACCTGAGTCAGGAGGGAAGTCAGAAATGAGGAAGGAGTGCATTCCAGGCAAGGACAGCCAGCACAAAATAGAGAGAAGGGGGATGTGTAAGGAACAGCATGAATCTGACTTGGTTAAAATCTGTATTCTAATAATCCTTTACCCTCTGCTGACCATTAGGGCATTTAATAACAAAGATCAAGTAATATTTTATAAGTAGCTTGTATGTTTAAGTCTGTTGTTCTTTATTATATAAGTGATGAAATGACTACTTAATTTGAATATTCCAAATAACCTAAGTACAGTGCCTGGCACATAGAAACACTTAGTAAGTAATCACTTGTTGCCTTATGTTTACATCAGCAGGTCCAGCCTTCTCAGAAGTCACTTTTTACATTTTTAATTGATGTATTTGTTTACTATAGTAGACAATATTTAAAATCACTCTAATTTTAAATAACAAATTTATTATACCTTTATCATTTATTACTAGTAAATAATGCCTGCTAAACTGTTGAGTAAAACTATGAGAGTGTTTTTGAAAATATTGTAATCAAATTTTATCACTTACTCTTTGTTAATAAGACTGAATATTTTAGCTTTAACATGTTAATATCAACATTTTCTATTTTATTTAATCTTTGTCATGTTTTCTTTTAAGATTTTCTTCATTTGCCCAGTAGTCAGTGTGGGTATGTGTTGTTTTGGGTTCTGTTTTCTTCCCTCTGTATCAGTGCATGCAAGACTTTCCACATTTCTTCTTCAAATCTGTGATTCCTTATGGTGCAAAAATATTCCATCACATTCACATGCCACAATTTGTTCAGTCATTTCCTAATTGTCAAGCATATAGTTTATTTTATGACTGTTTACAAATAATGGTGCCGTGAGTATTTTCAAACAGTTGTATCTTCTCTTCCTTCAATTTTTAATAACCTCCTTGGCATAGAAACCTAGCAGCAGGATCATGACTCAAAGGGTGCAAAAGATTTAGTAACTTTTATAGTATAATTCCAAATTATTTTCCCAAACACTCACATCATTATCACAGCCCTGCTAGCAGTAAATGAGCATGCCTATTTTCCCACAGCACTGCCAACATTTAATTTTTCCATCTTTTAACATATTTTCCAATTCAGTGGGAATAAGGTAATACTTTAGAGCTGTGTTAAATTACCTTTCTATCATTTGTGATTTTAAGCCATTTTCAGATGGTTTTTGGTTTGCTTTTCTTCTTCTGAAAAATGCTTGTGGAACTCGCATACTGAAGTAATTACTGCTACTGACCTAATTATCCACTTCTTTTGCCTACCACTAGAGCTTTTGATAATAAAGATCATATTAGATATGATTTCTTTGCCTACTGAGAAAGAGATCATTGCTCCCAAATTTCTTAATCTTCTCTCTACCCAATTTCAGCTTTATCATCTGAAATCATTGCTGAATAATTAATATTGAAAGCACTTATGTACTTTACTGGGTCACGTTAGAACTGACAGAATACTTATGAAATATCCAAAAGCGTGAAGTGTCTTAAAGATGTTTTAATGAGTGAGGTCACCATACTAAATTTGGCCTTTGGACATGGAATCACTGGACCACACTAGTGCTTAACTCCTGGATTCAGGTTTCAGGTTTTGTCTGTAGAAATTAACCTATGAATTTACTTGATATAGCCAGAGTGTGTTATTTAAAATATGAGAACGTGGTTCATGCTTACATCATATTTGTGTATTATGCCCTGCTATGTTCTTACTATAAAGAGGACAAATGAAAAATAAAGCTCTCTGAGTCAGGCCAGTGAATCCTAAGCTAATGGATTGTGCCCTTCTTTGGATAAGAAACATGGAAAGTCCAGATTTTCCCAGGCTTTGCATTTCAGGAAATGTGATGCTCTCTGGTATTGCCGTGATTAAAAACAACTGCAGTTCGCTTTGCTGAATCAGCGTGAATCAACTTAGGTCTGAAAGTGTTTCCTAGGAGGACAACTTCAGTTTTTTCTTCTGCCTGGACACAGGAAATCACCAACTGTGCCCATTGATGTAATCTCTTGGTTTCTCAGCTTCACTTCAACTTAAAGCCAGGAAGGAAGCCTGAAAAAGACAGGAATTAGTGTGACACACTGCCATCTACTGTGTCTCGAGAGGAACTGAAGTTGAAAAACCCAGAAATGGCTCCTAGGATTGGAACTGGATGCTTCCAACATGAAATTGATCTAGGACCATTGCTTCCACTTTGTTTTGGAGGCAGTTGAGGGCTATTGAGAAAATCCAGGCAGTGTTATTCAGGGACATTATCATCTTCAGTTTCTCTCTTGTTAAACAGTTCACATTTATTCAATTATTTAATTTCTAAAATACTTTAAACAATTAAAATGTCCCCAACCCCTCATTCTCCCCAAGTCCATCTTTCAGTAATTTCTCTTCTCCTCAATATCCCCACAATAAGGCAACTAGGGGAAGTAAGAAGAGAAACTGAAGACCTCAAATGTTATTACTACACATTTTTTGACAGACTTTTAGAGGGGGAAGGGAGAGGTTTTGGAGTTCGAAAGAGATTCAGGGATTATTTCCGAATTTTCTTTAGCCAAGCTATCCTATTTTTTTATTGCTACTGTCAACTGAAAAAATAGGTGAATTTGGATTTAATATACAAATGAATGAAAAGACATGTAATAATAGTTGTCATTTAAATACTGTTTTAAGATTTATAAAGTACTTAACCTATATTAACTTACTTGAGTCTCACAACTTTTTGAAATAACAACTATTAATTCAACCATTTTATAGATGAAGAAACTGAAATTAAAAAATTAAATGACTATCCTAGGGTCACACATTAAGTGTCCGAGAAAAGATTTGAACTTAGGTCTTCCTGACTCCAAGTCCCAAGCTCTACTCACCGGATAGACTAGGTGATAAAATTGATAGAGTGCTGGGCCTGGAGTCAGGAGGATCTGAGTTTAAATTCATCCTCAGACATTTACTAGTTGTGGCATCCTGAGTAAATTACCCAAACTCTGTTTATTTCAGTTTCTTCAACTGCCAAATGAGGATAAGAACAGTACCTACCTCCCTGGGCTGTGAGATCCAATTGAGAAAATACTTAGCATTGTGCCTGGCACATCTACACAAATACTTATTCCTTTTCCTCCTATCCGCTTTGCCATATGGTCCTTTTATGCAACAAGCACTATGCTAATCACTGGGAATACAAGTATGAAAGTGAGATAGTCATTACCAGCAAAGAGTGTACATACTAAGGGGGGAGGAGGGGTAGAGAATTCATATAGAGAAAGATTGGCCAGAGAAGGGAGTTTTGGTGAGGGAAGTCACAAGAATGGTGAGTTGATTGATGTGTCCTTCGTAGAAGCAATGGTAGTATTGATTTGATTACTGTGCTCAATAGGTAGAAGATGTGTGCAGAGCAACAAGGTTCATGCCAAGACAACCACAGTGGACAGATGAACTGGATGAGAAACATTGTCAAGTCTAGTCTGAGGCAAGCTAGTTTTAGTGGGCTAGGTGAGTTTTCATTCATCCTCTCATCAATCAAGAAAGGGAAGGAGTTTCAAAATTAAGTGGATTAACTTCCCCCAACCACAGAGAACATCTTTTAGCAGCATATTATGCATCTTTTGGGATGGAGTTAATGATCAATAAATAATGAGAGTTATAAACACATGTGCAGTCATTAATAATAAATAAAATTAATTTATGTCTGTTTGCATGAATTAATATATTATTTTTAAAACATTTATTAAGGAATTACTATGTGCCAGGAACTGTGTTAAGCACAAGAAATAGAAAAATAAAAAATCAAAATAGTCCTTGCCTTCAGTGAGTTTACATAATAATTAGGAAGGCAATACAGTAAGGATAACTCAAGGAGGGAGAGGCGGGTTCATCCTGAGTACCATAGTTTGGAAATTATTGGGAAGGGGCCTGGTGACCTGATTCAAGATAAGATGAAGTAAAAGTTAATACGAGGGTGCCAGAGTCAGAGTTTCTGTTCTGGGATTGAAATAAAATAATCAGTATTAACTCTTCCCCAGGATCTGTCTTATGAGCTGGAAGCTAATTAAATGGCCTTTTTTGAGAGGCAGCAGGAAAGTGTGCTTCAAATTCTAATATTTAAAGACATTTCTTTGGGTATCAATGTCTTGATCTTCAAGAGATTCCTATGAAAATGTAAATACCTGTTGGAGCTCAAACACCTTTAATTTCCTAAGTATTAGGGTAAGGGGGAAGAGAAAAGCATTTATTAAGTACCTCCTATGTGTCAGGCACTGTACTGAGTGCTTTTCCAATATTATCTCATATAGAGAGATGATGGTGGTGATGATGGTGGTGGTGATGATGGTGATGGTGATGATGATGATGATGATGAAGATGATGATGATTTAGAACTGGATTAACCCTTGGGTCATGTCAAGTTCAGCTCCTTCATTAGATGATTAGATAGATAGATAGATAGATAGATAGATAGATAGATAGATAGATAGATAGATAGATAGATGATAGATAGATAGATAGGTAGATAGATAGATAGATAGATAGATAGATAGATAGATAGATAGATAGATAGATATAGATGGATAGATAGGCTCAAAGGCCTGAGGGGATTTTCCATAGGTTGCACAGGTAGTAAGTATTTGAGTTGGAACTCCAATCTAGGTCTCTCAATTTCAGATTTATGTCTTTTTCACCAGATCTTTTTGCCTCAAACACCTTAGGAGAACAAAATATAAACCCCATGAGGATTGTTTTTTTTTTTTTTTTGTCTTAAGCAGAACCAGTACCTAGCATTGAGGCTGACCCAAAACAGGTGTCTAATAAATACTTGGGAGTTGAACTATGACAGCTAGTTAAGAGTGATAGGGAAGAGAATGGAGCATAGGGTAAATGAAGAAGAGAGGTAAAGGGGCAGAAGGGCAGAAAGGCAAAGGAACATTGAAAGAGAAAATGAAAAGACCCCAAGAGCAAATTTTACCAACTTTACAATATTCATGGTCCCATAGGATTCAGAGATAGAAAGAAAACTTTGAGGTCATTACATCCAATTTCATTTCATGGGTGAAGATATTGAGGCCCGGAGTGGAGTACTAAACTGTCCAGACTTACAGAGCTAGAAGTATCTCAGGTAATATTCAAATCTATGTCTTTTTCTATGCAAGTCCAGTGGTCTATAGATTGATTCCATAGTGCTTCTATTTTGTCTTAGACCAGAAATTATCTTTTGACTCTTTTTTTTTCTTTTCTGTCTTCTTCCTTTAAGTATAAATTGAGAAAATCTATTTTAATCCTAGCTAGTTATTTATTTCTAGATCTTTTGAGAGGCAGAGAAATTTCATTCAGGTACTGTGGCTCATATGTGCATGAGGCTAAGAATGGCCTGAGCTCACTGGCATGAAAACAAACAAAAAAAATGAAGCCCAAACTTTCCTGGGGAGTCCATAAAATGATGCTATCCTCACTCTGTTCTAGATGCTTCCTTCCTCTCAGAACTTGTCTGATAGTTCAGCTAACACACTTGCAGCAATGCCAGACCTTGTTGGAAACCTGAAACTTCAGTTACCTATTGCTCTCACCACTCTAAAAGCCTGAATAGAAATGACGCCTTTATCTTTAAAAGTGAGAGGTTATGAAATAGGTGTTTTGAGTTTTTTTTTAGTCTTTCCTCTACTTCTAATCAGAGGCCAGTTCAATCTTTGGAAAGTTTCTGAAAAGGTCTTAGGATAATTAAGATTACATTTGGTCTATTCAGAGTACATAAGCCCTGTTCACCTCTCTTGGACACATCAAATCAGCAACTATATCAGTTGCAATTTCTCTTTATATGTCACCTTCAAGTACAGACCCTGAAACTATTTTCATTTTTGTAGGAGTCTCTTGAAGGTAAATTATTCCCCAAAGAAAAATTCTACTGGCACCAAATTTTTCTTATATTAAAAGGTTGCTGTCTGTGTACAATGTCACAGGTGGGTCTTTCTGCAGCCTCTGTCTCTCTCTGTTTCTCTGTGTCTATCTCTTTCTCTCTCTCTTTCTGTCTCTGTCTCACTCTGTCTCTGTCTCTGTCTCTCTCTCTCTCTCTCTGTCTCTCTCTCTCTCTCTCTCTCTCTCTCTCTCTCTCTCTCTCTCTCTCTCTCTCTCTCTCTCTCTCTCTCTCTCTCTCACACACACACACACACACACACACACACACACACACACACACATAAACCACCACCATCACTATCTTCTACATAGGCTCTTGGAAAGCCATCCCACACAAAGTAGATAAAAGATTAGAGAGAATTTATCTCCAAAATAGACCCAGGAGAAGAGAAAGCACCCCACAAAGACATTGCATCAAAACTATTGCCATTTGGGGAGTTGATATAACTCCTTGGTGAACAGGAGGAAAGATGAAATAAGCAGCCAAGGAGAGAGAAGGGGAAAGAGGGGGGGGAGGAAGGGAGGGAAGAAGGGAGAGATAGAGACAGAGAGAGAGAGATCCAGGCATGAGGGATGAAAACAAAGATGGCTGAAATTTGGCAATGAAATTTCTTGTACAGTGTCACTGGATCAAAGAGTACATGGGATGAGTAAGAGAAAGGTATAAGAAGACAAGAAAGCCAGCAAGGGGCCCATATAATGAAGGGTCTTGAATGCAAAACAGAGACTGTATTTAATCCCAGAAATGATAGAGAGTCTCTGGAGTTTATTAAAAGAAGGTTGGTGGGGTTGCATGGTTAGATGTATGCTTTAAGAAGATCAATTTGACAGTTAAGTAGAGAATGGACTGGAGTAGGGAGAAACATTTTTTCAGTTCCAAATCCCTCTCTCTACTTCCTCCTCTACCCAAAAGACAAGAAAGACAATATCCATCATACATATGAAGTTATGTAAAACCTATTTCCATATTAGCCTTGTTCCAAAAAAGAAAGCAAGAAAAATAATGGGAAAAAATATGCTTCATTCTGCTCTCTGAGTCCATAGGTGAAACTTGAGCCAGGGAGAACATCCAGTAGGTTATTGCAATTACACATAAGTGAGGTGTTGAAGGCCTGCACCATGGTGGTGACAGTGTCAGAAAAGAGAAGGGGCCACATATATCTCAAAGTTAGATGAATAAAGACACATTGGGACCCTCAAAGAAGCCAGCTAAGTCTATCCCCGTAACTAGGTGACTATTGAAATGAGAGGACTCAACTGAGCGACAATCCCTTTTTATCTAAATACTCTACCTGTGAAGACACCAAGGGAACCAAGTTCATCTATAGAGTCTGGAAATTGTCACAGACTGGAGCATCCATAAGCTCAAGGTTAGTCCTGTTCACCAATATAACCATGAATAATCACCCTCAGTCAGCCTCAAACTCAGGTGGTTGCCCAGGAATATCAACTTATATTGGAATCCCCAAGTGCTTAGCACACGGTGTCTGGTAAATCATAAGTGCTTTAAAGTGCTTTGCATATCTCCTTATAATACATTAGGGGAAAAAACCAAGTCTTTACTAATGCAAACCCCATTGTAGAAGTGGGTATAATATATAATATAATGCAATATAACATAATAGTATAGTATAGTATAACAGTAAAATATACCAAGATGCATTATATGTAACCTATGTATTTCTTTCACAATGTATCTTTATTGATTGATTATATGAACTTTGATGACTCAGAAAAAGAGAATTAGGCCTCACTAAAATCCAATTCACAGGCAAGTCAAGACATCACCCATGATGTCATTAGTTCTCCTCAAAAATGACTCACAAACGACAATATTAATTTACAATTTTTGGAAGTATGCCATGGCATGCATATACTATTGTTATATGTGTTTGTATTGTGTTTCTGTATGTGACCAGTATTTTGTGACTGTACATTGCATTATGGGTGCTATGTACCATATTGGTTGTATATACTAAGATTAGTTGCACGTAATAGCATGTAATTGTATGTAATAGCCACATGGCAGGTAAACACACATATACACACACGCGCGCATTTTGTGATTTGCAGATGCACCTATATTAAATGGCAAATTATAATACCTGTGATTTATGTTCACATAGACCTCATATATTTGCAGAAGTCAGTCCCTACAAAGTTTGGGGTAGGGGGGGAAGGGCAGATGAAGCAGATTCCTTCAGCTCTCTATCTCTGTCTCTCTTTCTCACATGTGCACACCCACCCACACACACACACACACACACAGAGTAGGAAGGATACCTGGGGTTGGAGGGAGAGAAATGAACTCATAGAAAGTAATGGGATGCAGATGGAAGAAAGAAATATCCCAGAGCAAAAGAGACAAGTTGGTGCAACTGTCAGGATTCTCCTTATCAGGGCTGGCTGTTGCGTCCTACTACCTTGTTTAAGGATCAATGGACTAACTAAGGTGAGAAGAGGTCATCCTGCTAGAAGAATAAGAACAGCACCAGCCTTTGAGAGCTTGTCTACTCCCAAGCCTGCCTGGAACCTAAGTCTATTCTCCTGAGTCCCTGCCAGCCAATCATCTTGGAGGATCATCCCACTGAAAATCAATCAGAAACTATCTGTTGAATGTTTACAAGGTACCTATAGGCATGTCCACACTCTCCATGGTGAAATATTTCCAGGCCCCAGAGAAGACTTCATATACTGTAAGTTCCTCAAATTGATCAGGAAGGCCATAAAACTAATTGACCAACTGCCTTTACACAGAAATGTTGGTCATGGTTAAAGTACTAAAAATCTTTACAATGCTCTACTTTTTTTTCTAACTAGCACTGGAATTATGGTCATATCTAAACTATAATACCATGTTCCCCTTCATTTTTAGACTTCTTTTTATCTCCAGGGCTTAGCACAATACTTGCTTAGCACATAGTAGGTGCCTAATAATAAAAGGTTTGTTGACATAGAAAGCAGAGTTATAGCAATAAAGCAGACAGACAAGAAAGGAACAGTCACAAATCAAGTATTTAGTCAGGGACTGAAGTGGCGGGAGCACCAGGCTTGATGGAAGCAGGAGCGGTCATGGAATCTGTGGTTACCAAGGGTGTTTACTGCCTGGAGTATACATCCTTTGGCTATGAGCATTTTTGCATGATTAGGATCCAGAGGCCCATGTCTTCTCCTACACTACCCTGAGTGGTGCAATGTAAAGAATTGTAGTTCACTTGATGTAGGTGCCTGTATTGTGTTTCTACATGTTATCTATGTATTTGGTGACTGTATACAGCATTATAGATACTATGTATCATATTGGTTGCATGCACTAAGGTTAGCTACCTGTAGTCCTAGCATGAATACCATGAATCAAGTAATTACATTTACATTACAGGTAACTACTAGGTTTTGATGCCAGTTTTGAAACTTGCCAAAAATCACTTAACATTTCTATGCCAAAGAATATTTGTTTACCTGTGGAATGAGGGAGATGTGCTCAGCCTCACTCTCCACCAGTCATCCTTTCAAATAGCCAGACACAAACCGAAGTTCTTAGGGGAAGAGGAGACATATCCAAGAAGTACAGAACAGGATCAAACAGGAAGTAACAAACAACAATCAAGAAGGTCTGAAGCAGTATCAGGATCCAGATACAAAGTAACTTCAACAGAATAGTAGCTGTTTGGCACCTGTGGGCAACAAGGTGACATGGTGAATAGAGTGCCAGGTCTAGAGTCAGGAAGACCTGAGTTCAGATCTGCCCTCAGACACTTACTTAACCATGTGACTCTGGCCAAGTCATTTAATCTCTGCCTCAGTTTCCTCATCTGTAAAAATGGGCTTGAGAAGGAAATGGCAAACCCATTCATAAAACCCTAAATGGGACCATGACAGTCAAACATAACTGAAAAACAAGTGAACAACATGAACAACAAATTGACAGCCTTGGGCACTGTTTCATTCAGTTACCTTCATGAGCCAGAATTCTTCTGTCCTGGTGGACACAGAGCTAGCCATGCTTCTGTACTGGCTCTCAGTAGAACTCCAGCTGTTGTCACAAGGGCTGACCACCATGGTTCCAAAGCTTTAGCAGAAGAGTGGGAAGTAGGGAGAGCAAGCCTGAGGTCAGCATGGGAACAAATGCGTTGAAAGCTGTACCATGCCCCAGCAGAATTTCTGGGAAGAGAAGCCAATTTGGATTCTATTTCTTAACCTTTTCACTTCAGCTGAAACTGAGGACTCTTATCACAGAGGTAAAAGATTCTGATATAAGAGATTATGTGCCATGGGCTGGGAAGGCACTCAGAGACTTTGCAGCTGACAGTTGTTTCCTGAAACAATTTAAAACTGTTAGGGGAAAAAAATCCAAGGACTGATAATGGTTGTCCTTGAAGATAAACTAAAATAGATAGGATTATATAGCTAGGATTAAACAGCTAAGATTATATAGTACATTCACGTTTTACAAGGCAGCTAAGTGACACAGGATAGAACAACAACCCTGGAGCCAGGAAGATCTGAGTTCAAACCCAACCTCAGATACTAATTAGCTCTATGACCCTAGGCAAGTCATTTAACCTCTGCTTGCCTCAGTTTCCTTATCTGTAAAGTTGGGATAATAATGGTACATATCTCATAAAGTTGTTATGAGGATGGAGTGGGACAATATTATTAAAGCACTTGTTAAACCTCAAAACACTACATAAATGCTCATTATAATTATTAACAGATGCATTATATATGTTGTTTCATTTGATCCTCACAACAACTCTGTTGAGGGGCGGCCAGGTAGCACAGCGAGTAAGAGCACCGGCTCCAGTGTCAGAACGACCTGGAGATCGAATCCCGGGCTCAGACACTTAGCACCCACCCAGAAACACCTGGCCGTGTAACCTTGAGCAAGTTACTTAACCCCAATTGCTTAGGGGCAGCCAGGTGGCTCAGCGAGTAAGAGCACCAGCTCCAGTGTTGGGACGACCTGGAGATCGAATCCTGGGCTCAGACACTCAGCACCACACCCAGAAATAACTGAGCAAGTTACTTAACCCTGATTGCTTAATAAAAAAAAAAAAAAAAACTCTGTTGAGTAGGTGCTATCATTATCCCCATTTTACATATGAGGAAACTGAGGCTGGGAGATGTTAAGTGGCTTGTTCTGGGTCCCAGCTAATAAGTGTCTTCAGCGGGATTTGAACTCTGGTCTTCCTAACTCCACATCCAACACATCCACTGCATCAAATACCTGCCTCAGTGGGAAGGAAGGAGTGTAGTTGTGGAGTTAATGTGATGAAGTAAGCTTGAAAAGTATGAGCACTGGAATGGCTCAGGACAAATGAATGGGTGTAGATCTTATGAATAACATAGTTGTTTGCATTTTGTCTCCCCTAGATTGTGAGCTCCTTGAGAGCTGGGACTGTCTTTTGCCTTTCCTTGTATTCCCAGAGCTCAGCACAATGCCTGGCCCACAGTAGGCACTTAGCAATTATTTACTGACTGAGTGTGTGGGGGGGTGGGGGGGGGGGGGTAGGATTCAGTACCTAATAGTAAGTGAGAAAGAATGGAAGTGAAGAAAGTGAGACCTAAGACAAGCATAGAACTGCTTAAGTCATAGCCCCAGATGGATGTTAAGCCCTGATCCAAAAGGGAATGTCTTTGGGAATCTTTATGCCCTTATCTTCCCTATACCATGGAATGACATGCAACTAAGAATAATTGGTTATATTTGGTCTCTTATCACTTATCTGAATAAATGTTTTCTGAGTTCTCCCTAAGTTTTTTTGAAGAAAAGAATTCCTGGGAAGCAGAGAACACTCAGGGACCTAGATAATATGGCATGCATCATTGTGGTGATGCTCTAGGACACTCTTGTGCCTTTAGGCATATGTCTGGAATGGCCATTAGACCATCAAGCTGTCCTCTGTGAATTGTTCCACAAAGATCTGTGGCAAGTAGAGCTAAACTTTGACTGCTGTTAGTGATTCCTTAATGACGAGTTTGTAGATGCTATAACCTTTACTATCATATATATACATATATGTGTGTGTGTGTCTGTGTGTGTATGTATCTATATCTATATCTAGCTAGCTATCCATATATATATATATATATATATATATATATATATATTGCTTGGCAGTGTGTGTGTGTGTGTGTGAGAGAGAGAAACAGTGTTGGAGCTTGTGAAATCCAAAGCTATCTTTCCATTGTGAATGTAAATGAATTGACTTCTTTTGCTACAAAATGGGTATCTGAATACCCACATTTGAACTTGGCCGTATTGATCATTGTAATTCTCCCCCCATATAAGGATCACTGGGTATTAGCTATTTTTCTCTCTTAAGAAACCACCCTGCAATTTTTTCTCTGGTCTGCAGGCTAAAATTCCTATGTAGAATCCCAAGGGAAAAAAATCTAAAACCTGCAACTGAAAGGCCTTTGTATTCAAAATTGAGATGGTAATTTAAAGCCATTCTCCAGGCAGTGGTCAAGCAATTTCTGGGATAAAGAGAAGTCCCTTGGGATACTTCCGCACATACCAGCTGTTATTGTCCTCAGTACCTCTGTAGAGTTCTTACTTTTTACTATGTCTTACTTGAAGCCCCTACACCAAGTGTAGGATAATAATAGCACTATTGAATAGTTTCTCTCTGTCTCTCAAGATTATGACTTCGTAGATAATTGTCCATATGAACTCAAGTAAATGAGTTCATTTCGGCCTCATAGCACCAAAGGAGTTCACAGATAGCAGACTTTTTTGCACCCCACTGATAAAGAACTCTGTAAAGTAAGAGGTAAAATGAATTTTCTAATCTTATGTAGATTCTCTTCCATCCCATATAACCAATTACAACAGTAAAGCATCCCAGAACCAAGATCAAGGAGTAGAGGCAACAGGAAACAGATTGATTCTCTCCCAATCACTGCCCTAAATCCCTGGGAATTTAGTTCAGTAGTTTCAGTCACTACCAAATTTTCTAAATCACACTTGGGGCTTTCTTGGCAGAAATACTGGAGTGGTTTGCCCTTTCCTTTTCCAGCTCATTTTGCAGATGAGAAAACTGAAGCAAACAGGATGAAGTGACTTGCCCAGGTTCACACAACTAGTGGAAGACTGAATTTGAACTCAGTTCAAACTTAAACACATATGATAGATAGGGGCCATGGTGTATAAAATAGAAAGTTTTTGTTATTGTTGTTGTTCAGTCGTGTCCAACTCTTTGAGACCCCATTTTGGAATTTTCTTGGCAAAGACACCAAAGTGGTTTGTCATTTCTTTCTTCAGCTTATTTTACAGAGGAAAGTGCGACAAACAGGGTTAAGTGACTTGCCTAAGGTCACACAGCTAATAAGTGTCTGAGGCCAGATTTGAACTCAAGAAGATAGGTCTTCCTGACTCTAGGCCTGGCACTTTATCCAGTGTACCAAGTAGCTACCTTACAGAAAGTTACTGAGTTTTAGCTGATCTGACAGCACAAGTTGTCCCCCAAAACATACAGCTAACAAATATCTTGGGCAGTATTTGAACTCATGTCCTCTTAATAGGACTGGTGCTCTATCCACTGTACCACTTAGCTACCTCAATAATTGCTTCTTGAGACTCATGATGGAAAATGCCATCCAGATCCAGACAAAGAAATATGAAATCTGAATGCAAATCAAAGCATGCTATTTTCTTCTTTTTTTGTTTTGGTTTAGTTTGGTTTTTGACTAATGTGAAAATATGTTTAATAAGAACATATATGTAGAGTATATCAGATTGTACACTGTCTTCGGGAGGGGGAAGAGAGAGAGGCAGAGAAAATTTAAAACTTATGGAAGTGAATGTTGAAACTAAAAGTAAATTAATTAATTTGTTAAAAGATAAATAAATAAATGCTTCTTGAATGGAGAGCTAGGGCGAAAGGTGGAAGGAGGTTGTACTCTCCAAGGACATCAAGGATTTGAGACCATACTAGAAAGCTAATCACCTTCCAACAAGCTTCTGGAAATCAGTCCCAAGTGGCCTTCTGAGCTAATTGCCAGGTATTCAGGAATCATAACCCATCCATTAATAGCTGAATTTGTAATTCAGGATCCTGGAAGAAATGTAAGAATTGACTTCAAACCATTTCTAACATTTTCTAAAGCAAGATCTCATGAAGTTGCTTAAGTATCATGTTCTGAATATTGCCTACATGAATGCAACCAGCACCCCAGGCTACTTGGCCTACTTAAAGTCATAGATTCACTCACTGCCAGCTCACATAATTGTGGAATTCACCCCCCCCCCAAAAAAAAGCCTTATGAATCAAGCCTTTAGTTGTGAATAGACAGTGAGTGAATTTCTCATGAATAGCCTCCCTCTTCACATGGTTCATGACATTTTACAATGCAATTATTGTGGTGCCTATTGTAGCATAATTGAAATTCTAGAGATGGGGTGGGGAGGCAGTGGGAGGGTCGACTGCTCAAGAAAATGCAAATGCCATTTTATTTGCAAATTGAATTAAAAATGTAATGAAGTGGGTGTAGAAAATAATTGAAGAATTAATTGAGAGAAACAAATTTGAAATATTTTCATAGTGCAGGAGAGATGCCTCTGAACTGATATAGGTCTTCAGAGAGCAAACTCCTTCCTGCTCACTCAGATCTGAATGGAAATCAGGGTGGACGTCCTTGGGAAGATTCAGCAGGCATAGCCAAATCTACCCAATGGGACCGCAAGATGAACTCGTGAACCTGCCTGACCTTGGAAAACAACTCACATGGAATTTTTTCGACTGCTTATTCTATACCAATCTTTGGGCCAGAGCTGAAAAGCAAGGAATTATGCTCCTTGCTTTTCATTTTCTTTGCATGGCTAGGCAATTATGCAAGGAAACTTAGCAGAAAATAGCAGTTGGTCTTTATAAGATTTCTAATACAATTAATGATGTTAGAAGGTGTGGACTCTAGACTGTGATAGATTTTATTTATCTTATTTTTTTTTCCCTCTAGATGGTCTAGACTTGATTTGCAATGTATTAGTCATTCTACAAGGCAAAAATAAATGTAAATATTTCTGAGGATTCCTTTACATGAAATTCTGCTAAAAAAAAATCCTTTCTCCACTCAGAGATTTGTGCTTTGTGTAATGGTTTTGAAAGTGACTGTTAATTATCCAAAATCCTTTTTAAAGAGAGAAGGAAAAGGAGCAGGCAGGGCTCTAAAGGAGGAATCTTAGCTGCTAGGATGAGAGACCCAATTTATTACTTTCCCAGCAACTCTTTGGCCAATTTTGCGCCTCCCCACTACCCACCTCCCTAGAGATTAAAAAAAAAATTATTGAATTGGACTAGTCATTTCCTCTCTTCTGTTTAGCGCCAGTTCTCAGAGGAAAACATCATTTTGTTCTTTGTTCAGTATAGTCTAGAGACAACAGTGAAAGGATTTGCTGCTTCCTAGAATATAAAAATTTCAATTTGGTGTGCTGTGGGAACATAAAAGAAAGAGGTGAGAGACAGAGAGACAGAGACAGAGCAAGACAAAGAGTGACAGAGAGAGACAGAGAGACAAAGGCAAAGACAGGCAGAGGCAGAAACAGAGACAGAGGGTGACAGAAAGACAGAGACAGAGAGACAGAAAGATGCAGAGAAAGAAACAGACATACAGGGAGACAAGAGGAGAGGACAGGACAGGAGAGGGAGACAGAGACATCCATAAAGTATGAATGTGAGAATGATTTTCTCCAGAGCCACTAAGCTGGCCTTGGTCCCAGATAAGTATTATTCATCTGCCTTGATCATCCTGCAGGAGTGATAACTAAAGTCAAAGTTACAAAGTGGTCTTAACCATTCTGCCAGCCTTTAATGTATCTCATCTCTGAAGGATTTCATAGGATTCATACCATTCTCTCCCTCAGGGAGATAAAGTTCTGGTTGTGGGCTAAATACTGGCATTAACTTTCTGCTCCCTGGAGTGTTTAGGAGTGGCGAACATTGGTCTCTTACTAGCCTTTCAGTGAAACATGGATTTCTAGTCCCATTGCCACAGAAACATTTCTAGCAGGGCATTCTAGGAGCTCCCAATAAGAGAGAACCTTGATTTCATCAGGATCAAGTCCATTACTGGTGATCACCCAATCTACTTTTAATTGTAGCTGGAGAGTAGTAAGTGAAAATTTCCATTATCTGGAAATGTTTGCTGATACCAAGACCAAATAGTCCTTTTCTTTGAGCAGCTGCTCTGGCTTATCCAATCATTTTTCCCATTGTGATATTCAAATCATTGATCCATGTTTTTCTATCAAATATTAATACTATCTTGGGTGTCAGGTTCAGGACACACTGGATTCAAGTCTCAACTCTGATATACTGACTCTATGACGCTGGATAAGTCATGTATCTTTCAATGCTCTAAGACTCTAAGGCTATCAGTTGCAGAAAAGGTGCCAACTTACTATGGTCAGAGAAATTTCCTCACCAAGAAGTTCTCTGGAAAAAAAAAATGAAATGACAGTTCTAGTCCCTATACCTATTCTGTCTCTATCTCAGTCTACTAATGCCATCTAATTTCTTTGACCTCCAGTTTCCTCATTTGTGAAAATATAAGAATGTTACAGCTAGGTGGTGCAGTGGATAGAGTGCCAGGCCCGAAGTCAGGAAACATCATCTTCCTGAATTCAAATTGGCCTCAGAACTTAGTAGCTATGTGACCCCAGGCAAGTCACTTAACCATGTTTGCCTCAGCTTTCTTATCTGTAAAGTAAGCTGGAGAAGGAAATGGCAAACCACTCCAGTATCTCTGCCAATAAAACCCCAAAGGACATCATGATGAATTGGACACAACTGAAAAAGGGCTGAACAACAATAATGTTATATATACACTCAACCTAATAGGGGTTTTCTAAGGGCAAAATGAAATGATATATCTCCTGTACTATGGAACTATAAAGTACAATACCCCAATGTTCTGTGATTTTATGTGTGTGTTTGTATATGTGTATGTGTAGAAACTCCTTCCAACTATAAATATCCCAAAACCTTAATACACTAGAACATGGGTTAGCCAATTGCTCTAGGAAAAAGAAATTATCATGTGATGGTCAAATATCTAGTAATGAAATTCTAATGACCGTATTAATAGCCGATGCTCCTGGTGAGGAAACCCTCTCTTCCAAGGCCTATCAGTACCTGCTGGGCCACTGAGAGTCTTATAGTTCCCTGGAATGCTGAATAATTAAATTATTTACCCAGGGTCACACAACCAGAATGTGCTAGAGAGTTGGGGCTTTAACTCAGGTCTTTCTGACACCAGGACTAGTTCTCTATGCACCAGACCAAGACACTCTGAATCTTCCTCCTCCTCCTCTTCTGTCATCATCATCACTATCACCAATGCCATCAGCGTCATTGCATACTTTTTGTTGTTACCGTTCAGTCTTGGGGTTTTCTTAGCAAAGATATTAGAGCAATTTGTCGTTTACTTCTCCAGCTCATTTTACAGATGTGAAAATGAAGACAAACAGGGTTCAGTGACTTGCCCAAGGACACAGTAAGTGTCTAAGGCCAGATTTGAACTAATGAAGATGAGTCTTCTTGACTCCAGGCCCAATACTGTCCCTACCACACCAACTAGTCTCCCCTGTGTGTGTGTGGTACATTGATACTATCACACCCATCTAGATGATCTCTCACCTGCTAACTTCTGTTGTTCAGTAGTGTCTAACTATTCATGACCCCTTTTGGAGTTTTCTTGGCAAAGATACTGAATTGGTTTGCCATTTCCTTCTCAGGCTCATTTTACAAATGAGGAAACTGAGGCAAACAAGATTAAGTGACTTGCCCAGGATCACACCGCTAGTATTTGAGGTCAAATTTGAACGCAGGACTTCTTGACTTCCAGGCCTGGCCCTCCATCCACTATGCCACCTAACTGCCCTCATCATTACATTTAGTTTTCATTTTTAGATATAACGTTTAGAAACAAAGCTGGGACAAATGGCTATCCTAGCGTTGCTGTTTTGTGCTTAACCGTTAGCATTATGTTAAATATTCTCCCTGCCTTCCTCCAAACCCCAAGTAAAATCCTACCCTCTACAAGAAATCTTCCCCAATCCTCCTCAATGCTACTTAGTCCTCCTTAGTCCTTAGTGCTTTCCCTCTGAAAGTAGCCTCAATTTAGCGTTTTGCATAATTCTTTAAATTTTGTCTCCCCATTAGATTGTGACCTATTTGAGAGCAATTTTTTATTTGTCTTTCTTTGTATTCCTAGAACTTCGGACAATACCCGGCATATGGGAGGTGCCAAAAAAGTATTTGTTGACTAATAGCAAATTATTGCTTAAGCAGATAAAAAAATGTTTTTTGGTAACTGAATAAAAGTATCAGGAGGAAAGTTCACTGTCTATAGACTCACCAAAATCATCTTCAGTTCAAGATCAGTATTTGACAAGGCAACAATGGTTCTTTCTATTCACACATAGTTTCTATTTCTTCTATATTTTGGGAGGTTTTCATTGCATGTAGTTTGGATGCAATGTAGGACTCAGAAGGACCAATGATGAAAAAAAACTTCCTATCTTTGTGCCTTACCTGAATTCTTTCATTAAGCTATAGGCAGACACTCTCTTCAGTCACCTATAGCTCCGCAGATTCTATATTACCTCTACCTCAGTCCCATCTCCTGCCCCCGTCACTCTCCATCTTCTAGCCACTGCCAGACAACCTAGGAAACTCCATCCAAGGACCAACCCCTGAGAACAAGGATTAAACTTATTCCTCAATGATTAACATACTTACATTCTGTCATACCCAGCTCATCCCAGTGATTTTGGACACTTACTTAACACTATTCAAACTAACTTATCCATCCTCCACAGAAAACAGCCTTTTTTCTAAGGCCCTTCAACCCAATACACAATCCATTTCAAACTTCAAACGAGGGGATTTGAATCTACTCCCTCAGCTTCAAAATCTAAAACTATGAACCTTTCCATGTACCCTCCAAAACCCTGCTCTGAATCAGGAAGGCGTTGTCTAAAGTAACAACAATATTGTATGATAATCAACTGTGAGTGACTTAGCTATTCTCAGCAACACAATGATCCAAGACAATTCTGAAGGACTTAGGGTGAAAGGTGCTGCCCATCTCCAGAGAAAGAACTGCCGGAGTCTGAATGCAAATTGATGCATATTTTTTCTTTATTTTTCTTGGTTTTTTTATCCATGTTTTCTTTCACAATATGACTAACATGGAATATGTTTTGCATGACTGCACATGTATAACCTACATTAAATTGCTTGCCTCCTAATTTCCACGACTTCCTTCAAATCTCAACTAAAATCCCACCTTCTGCAAGGAGCCTTTCCTGTCCTTAATTTTAATGCCTTCTTTCTGAGACAACTTCCACTTTGTTCCATATTTATCTTGTTTGAACATAGCTTTTGTTTCCGTGCTTTCTCTCCCATTATACCGTGAGCTACTAGAGAATGAAGAATTTCTTCTTCTTGCCTCTCTTTGTATCCCCCAGTATGTACAGTGCCTGGCACATACCGTGTTTCCCCGATAATAAGACCTATCCCGAAAATAAGCCCTCCCCTGACTGTGTAAGATTCCTCTAAAATAAGCCCTCCCCCGAAAATAAGCCCTATTGAGATTGCTACTGTGGTGAAGGTGATCCCCTGCGCTACACGCTACATTACGGTACCCTCTGTATGCACCGTCCTCCCCCCCCCCGTGAAACGCACACCGCGCTCCGAGCTGCATCCAATCAGAGCTGCAGCAGTGAGCGCGTCATCCTGTTCTTCCCCAGTGATTTGCTTATTGAATAAAGGTACATTTTTTTGTTCACATTTACCTGTTTATTAAAATTGCTGTCAATGTTCATTAAAATAAGCCCTCCTCTGAAAATAAGCCCTCTGGTGTTTTTCTGTCAAAAAAAATAATAAGACAGTGTCTTATTATCGGGGAAACATGGTAGTAGTCACTCAACATATGCTACTTGACAGAAGACTAATACTTAACAGAGAAATGATGGACTAGAGGTACAAGATGAAATACACATATTAAGACATGTCCAAAGTGTGGATTTATTTTACTTGACTATGTTAGCTTGTTATAGGACAGAAGGTTTTTTTGAGAGGGAGAAAACTGGGGGACTGGTGATAACAATGTCAAAAGAGAAGAGACAAGTTAGCATCAATAAAGCATTTGAAGAAAATGTACCAAAGAGATTAAAATGAGGTTCAGTGGGCAACACAAAGCTAGACAGCTATAGAACATGCTAAAATGAGAATTTTTTTTAAATCAGGCTATATATAATGAAGTTGACAGTTTCATATACAGCCTTCCCTTTCTATTCTTTGTATATGAAAATGTTGATATTTGTTGGTGTTATCAAGTTCAGAATAACCAAAAAATGTATTTTATCAGTCAAAAAAAATCCAAGTGTTCTTGATAGAAGAATTACCACAGGATCTATTAAGAACTCTTTGAACTAAATGCAAGGATCATTTATTAAACACCTATTCTCTACAGAACTCCAGGCAAAGGTTAGACAACTTATCTTCTAAATGTTGAGAAAAATTTGATTGCTTTACTATCAGTGGCTAGAACCATAACATCCAGGTCTAATGGCAGTACTGGCTGATGAGATTCAGTATTTATAGTGTACTTGGATTTGACCTTACTTTTAGATTATATAGAACTTGTGCAAATATGCCTTCTCTGGTTCCCATAAAGCACTGGAGAGTCATTTTCTGTCCATGAATGATAAAGGGCTTGGTATAGTATGGTGATAAAAAGTCTTCTAATTGGTTAGAGAGTCAGAAAAATAGATGATTTGGGAGGCATGGAACTAGAACTGAGCTCACATACAAAAAAAGACATGACCAATCTCTATCTCTTTTCCTCCCTGAAGATAAGAAAGGCAAAACTACTGTGAACTGTTGGGTAGGAAAAAAGGACACTTGCTGGCCAGCTACCATATATCCATGGGTACATGACACTTCTGTTTCTTTTCTATTTATTCTTTCCTAATCATAAGCCAACAAGTATCCTGAGAAGGACTGTTCACCTGAAAACTTTGAAAGTTTTGGAGATACTAAGATCCCATCAAAACTATCAGAAGTCCCACAAGAGACTAGAGATAGTAGCACTCAATGGAAGTGATAATGACCAATAACAGAGGAAGTGCCTGCCTGTATAGAAAGATAGATATTCAGAGAACAGAAATGGGTTTAGGGACTGTCACCCTTTGTGATAGAAAGAAGTTCTGGTTAAAGACTTTACAAAGGCAGCAACCCTCTGAGTCCAGCAAAGAACTTGTAATGGAAATGCAAATTTAAAGATCTTCTCTTCCCCTAGGCCTTTTGATAAGCTTAAGAGACTCTGAGAACTTTCCTTGATTTGAAAATATACTCTGCCCCCTAATAGACTGAATGTGGTCACATGGAGCCTGTGGTAGGAGACTTGGTTTTCAGGAATGCCCACATCTTGAAACTGTGTGATTGGGCAGTGGGTCAAGAGGGTGATTACATTCTCTGATCCAGGAGAAGGCTACATAATCCCTGATGTGAGGCTTTATTTTGAGGCTCATTTTGAGAAGTGTTGTGTGATTTGACCAGATGAGACTCTTGGCAGCCATTAAGAGACCCCCAGCTTTGAAAAATCCAGATGTTGATGCTTCCCTCTCTGGTAACTGTGATTTGGTATGGATTTAATGGTTGGACAGTTTGGAAGCCTGTCTGCTCGATCTGTTTCTCTGTCTTGTAACTTTTGTCTGTATACTCTTAAGTTCAGAGGGCTGACCTTTTCCCCCTGAACTAGGTAAACAATATATGTTTGATTGATTAAAGTAAGCTTGTTAACCCATTTTGAGTTTCTGTCCTTTAGAAAAGCAGATCTAAGAACCTGGGTTGTCAGCCACCCTAGGGATGGAGAAAAAGATTTCCAGGGACAGGAGTTGGTGGTTCCCTTTTGTCATATGTGTTCTCTATATGTGTCTCACTACCATTAAATTTTGAGTTTGAGTGCATTCTCTCCTGGGTCTTTGTTGTACAAGGAAAAAATGCACTCCTAGTTTGTAATGAATATTCTTGCTATACCCTCTCAGTAAATTTATTTTCTAAAAGCCATTGGGGTTCAACTAAATATGATTGATAATGGAGAATATACTGGGGGATACTTAGGAGTAATAGTGTTAGAAGCCATAATTTCTTAGGGTTTCCCTTGGAAACCTGAGAGGAATAACTGTTAATCTGCCCTCTAAGGTTCCAACCTGCCAGTATGAGTAGAGTTGGGGAAGTAGTTGACATGCCGGTATAGTTTCCTGGTCTAAGAAAAAGACATGAAAGAACACATATAATGGAATTTCTTGGTGACATGACATAGTTGTCTTTATTGACTTTCAGTGAAGCCCCTAAAATTTCAAAACACCAATATTCATTTTTTTCACCATTTGACAAGAAGGAAAATCAAATCTTTGGTAAAACCCACATGAAGGAATCCACCAAGGCACAAATATCATAAATACATAAATATCTGAAATATATTATGGCTTGCCTACCCCCATAGGAACTTCAGAACCATGAAATGAAAGATTTAGTATTTATTGAGTCTAAATAGTGTTTAACATTTAAAAAGTCCAAGAGACATCATTTCTGGTAATTAGCCATTTTCTTAATAATGCTAGCATTTTGTTAACAAAAGAGTCAGTGACACTCTCCAATGCCAAAGATCCCTCATGGGGGTGGGCTCACAGTTTATATGTATTAGAAGATTGGGTGTTCCTGAGGGTAGCAATCAACTTTGATTGGTTAATAATTAATAAGAAGTGAACTTTACAAGGAAAAGGGGCTGGGAGGGTGACAACATGTCACTCTTAGACAAAGAGACTATCTCTATACCCAGACTACCCCCAGTTTTGGGCAACCTAGAAATCTATGTCCACCCAAACTTGCCAAAGTGGAACACAATGGGCAAGAAATCACCTTAGAGGGGTGGAGCCAAGATGGTGGAGTAAAAGCAGGAACTTGTGTCAGCTTCTGTTCCAACTACCTCCAATACCAATTTAAAAAAATGACTCTAAACAAATTTTAGAGCTAGGGAACCCAAAAAGTAACAGAGAGAAACAAATCTCCCACTGAAGGCAGCCTGGCAGGCCAACAGGAAGGGTCTATCACACCAGACTGGGAGCCAAGCTCAGTCCCACATGAGCAGGATGGGCCCAGACCCAGATGGCACCCACTAGTCAGGGCACAGATTGGTCAGAGCAGATTTTAGGAGAGTGAATCACCAGAAGCTATGGTGGTTTCCAGACTTCTCAACCCATAAATTCCAAAGAGAAAGTAAAAGGTCAGTGGGGAACTTTGTTGGAACTGGGTGACAGAGGAACATGGTCTGGCCCCTGCCCCCGGAGCAGGAGGCAGCAGAGGCATGGCCGCTGTAGCTGCTGCCATGTGGCTGCCTCCGGACCTACTAGCCTGCAGATCATAGGGGGACCAAATGACCATTCAGAGGGTAATCTGCTTGGATCTGGGTCACAGACTTGGATGGTGGCCCTGGTGTAAGGAACACCAGTGTGCCAAAGCTTGTGGGGATTGTAGAGAGGGCGCCCTCCTCATATCTCTGGGAACTGTGAAAACCCCAGTGATTTGGGACACAGTTCTCTCCACTCTGGAAGCAGAGTTCTATCCTGGCTAAGAGCTCAAAAGTCAAGTAATTGACTGGCAAAATGAGCAAGCAGAGGAAGCACAATCAGTTTTGGTGGACAAAAAGGATCAAAACATGGAACCAGAAGAAGAAAACAAAGTCAAAACTCCTGCACCAAAAGCTTCCAAGAAAAATATGAACTCATTACAGGCCCATAAAGGAGCTCAAGAAGGATTTTGAAAACCAAGTAAGAGAAATGGAGGAAAAATTGAGAAGAGATATGAGAATGATGCAAGAAAATCATGAAAAGTGAGTCAACAACCTGCTAAAGGAGACCAAAAAAAAAAAATACTGAAGAAAATAACACCTTAAAAAATAGACTAACTCAAATGGCAAAAGAGGTTCAAAAAGTCAATGAGGAAAAGAATGACTTAAAAAAAACTAATTGGCCAGATGGAAAAGGAATTTCAAAAGCCCACTAAAGAGAATAATTCCTTCAAAATTAGATTGGAGCAAATGGAAGTTAATGACTTTATGAGAAATCAAGATACTACAAAACAGATCCAAACAAATGAAAAAACGGAAGGCAATGTGAAATATTTCATTGGAAAAACCACTGACCTGGAAAATCGATCCAGAAGAGATAATTAAAAATTATTGGACTACCTGAAAGCCATGATCAAAAAAAAAAAGAAACTAGAAATCATCCTTCAAGAAATCCTCAAGGAAAATTGCCCTGAAGTTCTAGAACCAGAGGGCAAAACAGAAATTGAAAGAATTCACCTATCACCTCTTGAAAAAGATCCCAAAAAGAAAACTCCTAGGATTATTATAGTCAAATTCCAGAGTTCCCAAGTCAAGGAGAAAATATTACAAGCAATCAGGAAGAAACAATTTGAGTACTATGGAAACACAATCAGGATAACACAAGATCTAGCAGCTTCTACATTGAGGGATATAAGAGCTTGGAATATGATATTCCAGAGGTCAAAGGAGCTAGGATTAAAACCAACAATCACCTACCCAGCAAAACTGAATATAATGCTTCAGGGGTATAATGGTAATGTAATTTTGAATTTGAAGATCCTTGTGTTGGCAAAAGTAGCAGGTACTTAGCACTTAGTAACTGATCAAGCCTCTGTTGGGGAAACAGAAGGTATAAACTCCTGTCTCCTGTTACTGATGTAACAGGAAGGGGTTGGCTGAAACAGGCTGTGTGTATATAAGGAAAAGCCCCAGAGAGGCACAGTCAGAATTTCCTTGAGACCTAGACCTGGTGGCAGAACAGCTACACAAGAATGGAGAACTGAGTCCTGAAAGCTTGTGGTCATGGGGCTCCTTCTGAACAGGAGCCCAGAGCCTGGAGCCAGGAGCCCAGGAGCCAGGAGCCCAGGTGACTGAAGCATGACTGGAATGCTGACACTTTGTGGCTTGGTTGAGCCTTGAATTCCCTGGAGCAGAAATGGTGAAGGATCTGACATGGACCAGACCCTGTGAAGTTCAGTGTGGAGCAGGACCTGCCCAGAGAGCTGGTCAAGGAACTGGGAGCTGTCTGCCATTGAACCTAGGTGACAGTCTGGTGAATCCAGGTAGAATCTAGGACAAAGGAAGGGGATCCAGGGAATCTGAGAACAGGACCCAAGTCAAGATGAAGAGACCTCTCCCTGGGTGCTGAGTAATTATGGAATTGTAGTTTACTATTGACCTAAGGGGTGGAGGGTTTTGTGTATGATACTTAGTAAGACTTTGCTGAATAAGTGACTGATTGTACTTTGAGTAGTTTGAGATACTGTTACTGACAAGTGACTGATTGAGTTAATAAAGACTTTGCCCCATGAGTGGAAGGCTTTGAGACTACTGATAAGTGACTGATTGAGCTAACTTAAGAGTGACTATTTTACTTTGAGACTATGTTGTGGATATTATATTGTGATTTTCTGTGATAAGTTGTAATACTGTGAATGCTGTACCTTGATTTTCTGTGGAGGTTTTGCTTTTGTTATGGAATAGAGTGATCACTATACTGTGTAATCAGAACCTTAAAAGCTGTTCACAGTAGCATTCTTCTGGAAAGTAGCTGTATGTAGTAAGATGTATGTAGAAAGTAGATGCATGGAATTACAAGGGGAAAATATGGTCATTCAATGAAATAGAGGACTTTCAAGCATTCTTGATGAAAACCAGAGCTGAATAGAAAATGTGACTTTCAAATATAAGAAGCAATAAAAGCATGAGAAGGTAAACAGGAAAAAGAAATCATAAGCAACTTATAAAAGTTGAACTATTTACATTCCTACATGGAAAGATGATAATTGTAACTCATGAGGCTTTTTCTCAGTATGAGGATAATTGAAGGGAATATATGTGTGTGTATACACATATATATGCATATGTATGTATGTATGTATATAATGTATGTATGTATAGGAGAGTATATATATTATATATAATGTATGTATGTATAGGAGAGAGTATATATATAAATATATATATGTGAGTGTGTCTACATGTGTGTACATGTATACATAGACAAAGGGAACAGGATGAGTTGAATATGAAGGAATGATATCTAAAAAATAAAATTAAGAGGTGAGAGAGTAATATATTGGGAGAAGGAGAAAAGGAGAGATAGAATAGGGTAAATTATCTCATAAAAGAAGCAAGAGAAAACTGTTACAATGGAGGGGAAGAAAAGGAAGGTGAAATGGAATGGGTCCACCTTACTCATATTGGATTTGGTTTAAAGAAGGAATAATATATACACTCAATTGGGTATCTTATCCTACAGGAAAGTAGGGGGAAGGGAATAAGAGGGGGGATAATAGAAGAGAGGGCAGATTGGGAGAAAGGGTAGTTAGAAGCAAACACTTTTGAAAAGGGACAAGGTCAAAATAGAAAATGGAATAAGTGGGTGGTGGGATAGGATGGAGGGAAATATAGTTAGTCTTTCATAATATCACTAGCATGGAAACATTTTGCATAACTACCATGTACAACCTATATTAAATTGCTTGTCTTCACAGTGAGGGTGGGTGAGGAAGAATCTGGGAATCAAAGTTTTAAAAACAAATGTTAAAAAAATGTTTCTGGGGCGGCTAGGTGGCGTAGTGAGTAAAGCGCTGGCCCTGGAGTCAGGAGGACCTGAGTTCGGTTCCAGCATCAGACACTTAGCACACACACACACACACACACACACAAAACCACTAGCTGTGTAACCTTGGGCAAGTTACTTAACCCCAATTGCCCTCCAAAAAAAAGGCAAAAAAAAATGTTTTTTTATATGCAACTGGGAAATAAGATATACAGGCACTGGGGTATAGAAGTCCATCTTGCCCTAATAGAAAGTCGGGGGGAGATAGGGGAGGATATAAGAGAGAACAGATTGGGGGGAGGGGTATCCAGTAGGCTCACTATATTGGGATGGGGGTAGGGGAGAGATGTGGAGAAAATTTGTAACTCAAAATCTTGTAGAAATGAATGTAGAAAACAAAAAATAAATAAATAATATATATTTTAAAATATAAAAAAGAATTCACCTTAGATTAGATTCCTTGCAAAGTTGGGTGGGGTCTAACTGGGATTGAGGAGAAACTTTATTTCACCTCACTGACTGAACTTTGAAATGAGGATTTTAAAGAGAGTACTCTGGATTTCACCAAATCATTGGTTATTAATAGTCATTTCTCTCACTGAGGTTTTGTATATCAACATTAATATCAGAGAAGGAGATGGTCTGTGTTTAAGATGATATGCTAT
This sequence comes from Petaurus breviceps papuanus, assembly GCF_028583685.1. Classification (NCBI taxonomy): domain Eukaryota; kingdom Metazoa; phylum Chordata; class Mammalia; order Diprotodontia; family Petauridae; genus Petaurus; species Petaurus breviceps. The sequence goes on from NW_027187391.1 coordinate 39,407,723, forward strand.
TACTATTTGTAAAAGGCCCCCAAGCCATATCCCTTTTAAGGACTATATTATAAGATTTGCTTCAGTGAAAAAACTTTAAATATCTTTTTTTAAAACTTTGTTATGATGAGTCCAGTTTGCTTGTGAATGACTAGAACTACTGAAAGCCAAGAAGGGAAATTCTTATAATGATGTGTGATATCTGAACCCCCTAACTTCTAGGAGCTACATCAAAATATTTTCCTTCAGTGAGTAAGTTAAATTGATTCCTGACTTCTCCTATGCATAGATGCTGAGTTCCAGAGACATCCTTTCTTAACTAAAGTAGAGAAGGAATTTTCAGCTATAAAAACTAATATTCCAGGGGCAGCTAGGTGGCACAGTGAGTAGAGCACTGGCCCTGGAGTCAGGAGGACCTGAGTTCAAATCTGGTCTCAGACACTTAACACAAAAACTAGCCATGTGACCTTGGGCAAGTTACTTAACCCCAATTGCTAAAAAAAGTAAAAACTAAGATTCCCAGAGTCTCTTTCACTGAAAATAATTTGATCAAAGCTCAATGGGAAGAACACAGTTAAAGTAATTAACAACCTGGCAATTCTAATCTTAATGCACACTTAAAGTACTATAAAATGTACAATAACTAACATGGAAGTTATCCTAACAAAAATCTCTACAAAGCACAAGGCCCATCACCCCATGGCAGCTATAGAAAGATAAACCCTCCCTCACAAAAAGGAAGAAGAGAATTGATACAGTTTCAGAGAACATGATACACATGAACATACTTTTGAAACAAGCAGAAATCATCTCACCAACAAATAATAAAGACTAATGGGAATATAACATTATATTTGCAGCCTATAACATAACATAGTTTATCTCTGCGTGAAGTCAATAGGACAGCTAAGATCTAGGTATGAAATCAAAAGGCCCTCCATGAGTGATGGCTGCCATGACTCCAAAAACTAGAAAGTGCTTATTTTACCTATATGTATAATATCTTGAAAAACACTAAATATAATTTTCTAAGTGCAGAGATTCTGAAAAGTGTTCAGGGACTTTTGCTTCCCAACTACCGTGAGTGCTGAGGTCAAAGTTAGATTATGTAGATATCCTGAGGGACTCATACCTAATGGAGGGACCAAAGGAGGACAGTGAGGGGAGAAGGCTAAGTGGGGAAGTGCCAAACAATAATGGATAAAGTGAGTGGGTGTAGTTATAGACAAAGTCACAAATGGGTATCTTTGAGATGCAAGGACGCAACCCATTTTCCCACCCTCTAATTGGTTAATCACTTACAGCTGAGGGCCTGACATGTCTTAGAGTTAAGGCACAGACCCTTGTAAGCATACAGCCCTTACTTTGGAGACCACTGTACTAGAATATATAGCATCAGGAAGACCTGGCTTAAATCCTTCATCTGAAACAATAATAGTTGTGTGACCCTCAACATGAGTAATTTAACTTCTATGTGCTTCTGACACCCTCTGGATTTATTTGTTAAGGCACAGACAGGTTGCTATCTGCTGACAGAGTGATTTTCCAAACTGTGTTTGCCATGCTGAAAAAAAATCACAAATTCTTTCCATATTTGTGGTTGTTGTTTGCACTGGCAAGAGGGAACTGATAGAGGAGAAAGGTGGTCCACAGATTTCGTCATCTCACAAACAAACTTGAGAATTGTAACAGTAATGTGCTATTTCATCAACTAAAAACCTGTTTACTAAGAGATGTCTTAATGTGTTTTTTAAATTATATTAGCCCTCGGGGCGGCCAGGTAGCACAGCGAGTAAGAGCACTGGCTCCAGGTTCGGGATGACCTGGGGATCGAATCCCGGGCTCAGACACTTCACACCTACCCAGAAACACTTGGCCGTGTAACCTTGAGCAAGTTACTTAACCCTGATTCCTTAAAAAAAAAAAAAAAGAACATAAATTATATTAGCCCTGCCCGTCAATGAAAAATTAATATTTCTCCATATAAATTATTTTTTTTAATTTTGCTTATATAATTCCTGGGTTTGTCACACTCTCTTTATGTTGCAATTTACTTCCTGTTAATTCTCTGCCCACTTTGGAAGATAGTCTGCCTTAATGTTTTAGGAGTTAGTCTACATCATACACTTGCTAGAGAGCTGACCCTGGAGTCAGTAAGATCTGTGTTAAGTGCTATATTTGACATATACTGGTTAATATGACAATGGGAATGTTGCTTAACCTCATGATACCTTAGATAATGAAGAGCAAAAGTTGCAGATCAGTCAGCCATTGGACTGAGAGAATTTCTTTATAGGAAGCACACTATTCCAACACAAAATCACAAAACCTGAACAAAACAACTTTCAGCAAATTGTTGGTGGTGAGTTGACCATCAGAATAATAAAACTTCTCTCCAAAAAATTTTCTTGAAGACAATTTTCAGAGCAATGGAGGGTGGAGATCTGCTGGGGCAAGGGAATTCCCACACAAGTGAAACAGATGATTAAAGTACTATTTTTGATAGACTTTGGCTATCAGTTGGCCAAAAAAAAAAAATGATGGCCTTGTGGATATTGTACATCATCGGTGTCAGTATTGACATAAGATTGTCTAGGGCAGCCAAATTGAAAAATGTTGAGTGGAAACATCTAGATTGGGGGGGGAGAGGCGGGAACCTACCCACATATGACTCTCTAGGTCTGCAAGTGCAGCCCTGTGACTGAATCCAAACTTCACAGAACAAATCCCCTTAATAAAAGGATTTGTTCTGTAAAACTTGGACTCAGTCCAAAGGCCACACCCAAGGACCCAGAAGACTACATGTGGCCTCAAGGCCACAAATTTCTCACCCTTGATCTAGACATTTTTTCCTGTTAATAATAAGCTGTACTCAGTCTTCAAAAGTGTTCAGCATAATTAGCTGTATTTTATGAGTTTCCATACAGAAGGCTGAAATCAGCTAAGTTTGGTTCAGGTTACTGAAAAGCATACATTGTGGGAGCATTTTCAGTTGGAAGTCAGTTAATTTTTTTTTCTTTCTCCATTCAACATAATGAGCAACTTTCTGTGTAGTAGCAATGTGCTATGGCTGTCCATTTTGAGAGTAATGGATTGTACTGAAATTTGTAACTCCCAAGTCATCCTTGAGAACCACTTAGTTTCTATTAATTTTTGATTCATGGGAATCTTCCCATTCTTTCATCCCTTTTAGACCCCTTTAAATTCTCAACATTCTGTGGTCACATTTATGGCTTAGTCTCCTTTGGTGAGGCAGGAAAGGCAGAGATGCTGTTCTGTTTGCAGGAGAATCTAATAGGTTAAATCTGCTGGAAAAGTTATGATGTTTCAAATTTTTGTGACTGGAATATTTTCAGAAAGAAAAAAATACTTCTGATAATCATTAAAATTAGCTACCCAGTTATTTGAAAACAGACTATCTTTGAAGAATTTGGACTTTATACAACATGTATTGGCTACTAAAAACTCCTATTTTATTATATCTTATATTGCTCTAATATGCTAAAATCAGAAAAGCAACCACCCCTTGCATCCCTAGTAATGTTAACCATATGGCCAATTGCTAGAACCAAAGGCATGCTGGTATATTAGGATGCATGTACTGAACCACTCCAATTTGGAAACAAAGCATTTTGTTTGGGTAGGTTATTTAATATGTCTAAATTAAATCTTATTGGTTAACCTTCCTTTTAAAAATCAAGAAATAAGATTTCTACAGAGATCTCACTAATGTTTTGGCTCCAACTTACAAATAAGCCAGTTCAACATAGTATTAAAATTTTTACTTAAATCTCAGAAAGATAAACTATCTGGTGTTTTTTTAATTATTTTATTAAACTTTTACTAGGCTAGGTTTCATTCAGTTGATGTGAATTACAAATATTGATCTAATGGAAAAAGACACAAATTTCATTTCTAATTGAAATTGCAGACAAAGGCTATAGTAACTTTGGGCTTAACCCTAGGTCAATCATTACCATGAAAACCTGGAATGAAGGCAGTTGACCATTGCTAAATTAGCAAGAGTCCTGGCTTTGAAATAATAAAACTTGATTCCTGATTTTGGCCTTGAAACTGACTATCTGGGTGGCCTTGGGCAAGTCACTTTAAGTATTTAATATTGTTTCCTCATCTGTAGAATGAAGAAATCTTCTATCTCTAATTCTTATTTTTTAAAAAGTTATATTGTAAAGCAGCCTAAGCCAAAATGACCCCCTCATTGCTATTACCCCTATTAATATGCATGTTTCTCCCTAGTGTTATCATACTATACTATACAAAATACCTGCAAAAGTGAATATTTTTCATCATTACAGAGTATACAGCATAAAAAGGAATAATGTTTTAAGACTTACACACATATACAAATCTACACTACATAAGAATAATCAAGAATGTACTTGAACCCACTCCTGAGAGTAGGTTGTTAAATTTTTGTCATGAGCTTTTACTCCTCCAAAATCAACAAAACTAAAAATCAGGACTTGATTTATTATTTTATTGATTATCTAGACTTCAGAGAAGATAGAGAAAAAATGACAATAATATCACTGGAACCAACAAACACAGAAACATAAAAAAAATCTGCCTGCATGTTCATTACATCCAGTCATGTGACCCAAATCACATGATGACAAAGCAAGACATCAATCCTTAAGTCTCCAATAACAATCAGTTTTTGCTATTGTTCAGTAGTTTCAGTCATGTCCAACTCATCATGACCCCATTTGGAGTTTTCTTGGCAAAGATACTAAAATGGCTTGTCATTTCCTCTTCCAATTCATTTTACAGATGTGGAAACTGAGGCAAAAAGGGTTAAGTGACTTGCCCAAAGTCACGCAGCTAGTAAGTGTCTGAAGCTGGATTTGAACTCAGATCTTCCTGATCCAGACTTGGAACTCTATCCACTGCACCACCTAGCTGTCCCAACAGCCATTTTTATCCCTATTTAAAGGGCAATATAAGAGAAAAGACTCAGACAGAACCACATGAAAATTAACCAAGGAGTGTTAAAAATTGGCCTGAATTATAATTTTCTCAAGATACTTTTTGAAATTGTTACTAGATCTCTAACTACACTTTTTTTCACAAGCTAGAATTTCAAAGCTGGAAGGCAACTTAGAAATCATTGTGTCCAATTTCATTTTATAGTTGAAGAAACAGATCTAAGTAGGGAAAGTGACTCGCCCACAGTCACGCTAATTGGTGGCAGAATAAGACTACAATCAAAGTCAATTCTCTTCCCGCTACTCTCTTGTTCACATGCCAAGATTCATTGGCAAATCTAGATTAAATGTATTAGACTTAACAGGCTAAATGAAAAAGCAACAAAGAATGATAGAACCTGAGTAAGTTGCAGTCTGAGTCCACTACCAATTTTTTTTTTTTGGCCCTGAGATTGATAGCTTTCTTAGCCACCTCCCCTTGTGATCTCTAAATGCTTCCACTCTGGAGTCAGGAAGCCAGAAGCAGAATAAAATGCTAAGGATGTTTCTTAGAGAGTTCAAGCATTTCACAGTGTGTGGCCTTGACCTGTGAACACTATTCCTGATGTATAAGGAAATGTACTTAAATCAGATGCCTGCAGCAAAACATCAGAGACCAGGAAATGTGCATAAGCAACCACACATCACACAGAGAAAATAGATGGGCTTGTCTCTGGAATCAAAATACATATTTATGATGTTGCCCCTAGAAATGACATTTTAATTTTTTTTTTTTGTGAATCTAACAGGAATGTTCCCTGTCCAACAGTCCCTGGAATCAAAGCCTTCCTTTGGTTCACAAATTAAGGAAAGAGACTCCAAACTTCTCAGTCTTGCCCTAAAAATGTGCATTAATATTGGAATCATTGACATTCAAGCCCAGAATGACCTTAGGCATCATCTAGCTCAACCTATATATTTTCTAGATCAGGAAATTGCCACTTGGGGAAGTGACCTGAATCACCCAAAGTTACACAACTAGTTAGTGTCTAAACTAGTATTTGAACCTGTACCTCCTAGGTTTTAATTGCTATCACAGATTCATAACATTTCAGATTTAGAAGGGGTGCCAAAGTCCATGCCATCAGTCCTATGCCTGAACAGAAATTGACTTCATAGAGCCCTCAGCAACACCCAGTGAGGGGAATGTGTCATTGGGACAGTTTACTCCACCTTTGGATATCTCTAAAAATGGGGGGGAGGGTTCCTCTGCCATCTTCTACCCTTTGTTTCTAGTTCTGCCTTCTGAGACAAAACAAAGCAAGTTGAATCCCTTTCCGCATCCCTTTGAAATACCTAAGGTAGGTCTCAAATCCATTCTCCCTCCATAAAGAATTCTTAACCTGGGGTCTATGAACTTCACAGTTTATATATTTCTATCCAAGCGTGTGCTAGAGTCTGCTACTACTGATTGCCAAGAGTTGATTGTTAAATTTTCAATGTGATCATTTATATCTTGGAAATAGACAAACAATACCAAATCAGGATTTGATTTATTGTATTATAGATTGACTAGACTTTTACAAAGCGATCAGGAAATGTTAGTAATGGAAATTAAGCTTATGTCAGGCATACTTTTTTTTGCCAGAATCAGTTATTAAACATTTACCAGTACATCATTCTCTATCTATACACGTATTTGTACATGTGTGTATAACACACACATATATATGTGTATATAACTTTTAAAATATAAATCCTTTCCTCTAAAATCCTATATATTTTATTTTGTGCATCTAAAACATTAATATGAGAAGGACTTTACCAGGATGCCAGGGATGTACATGATACCTCTGCCCTGCCCAATCCCATTTCTTCTCTAGATTAAATAGTTCCAGATCCTTTAATAGAATCTTGTATGGCATGATCTCAAATTATCTTCACACTCCTGTTCAATCTCTTCTATTGATGAAGCCTGTTTCTTCTGGATGTTATGTATCTGGTGCAATGCAAAGAGCACTGGTTTAGGAGTTAGAGGACTTAAGTTCAAATCCTACCTCTGACACTACCTTTGTAATGTTGGGGAAGTCATTTGACCACAGTGAATTTTAGTTTCTTTATTTATAAAATGAAAGGAGTGGACTAGAAGACCTCTATGATTCCTTCAGCTTTAAATCTATGATCCTTTGGACCTACCACAAATCATTCATCTCATGTTTGTAGTCTACTAAAAGTCCCAGGTCATTTTCCTATAAACTCAATCAATAAATAAACATTTACTAAGCACTTACTATATGCCAGGAACTGTGCTAAATTCTGGGGATTCAAAAAGAGGCAAATGATGATCCCTGCCTGGGAGGACAACATGAAAACAAAAACATACAAAGCAGGCTATGTACAGGATGGATGGGGAATAAGTAACAGAAAGAAGGCACTAAACTGTTGTTCCATTTCTCCATTCCATACATAATAAATAACTCAACCTACTTTGGGTTATTTTTTTAAGCCAAATGACATTAACATTTAACCGTAGAAAATATTAATCAACTTAGTCCATTTTTCCAGATTTTCAAAATGTTTTTTTAGATCCCAATTATATTATTTAATGCTTTTCCTTTTACATGATCACTAAATTTGATGTAGTTATCTGTACTGTATCACAGGCCTGAGAACTGAAAGAGACCTTGGAGATCAAATCTACTCTAATATAACTCCTTCAAAATACAGATGATGATACTAAGACCCAATAAGGTTAAGTGACTTGCTTAAGGTTAATAAAGATAATTAATGACAGAATTAATTCTCCAACTGGGAAAGATAAGAAGAAAATGGTTAATAAAGAATTCAGATAAGTGAGAAGACATTAAGAAAGTATATAATACTCAAAGAGTTTTAAAAAAAAACAAAGAATCTTATCAAATTCCTTCTATGATGCAGATATGGTCAATATAAAAACCAGGGAGAATCAAAATAGAAAAAGAAAATCAAAGCTCAATAGGCCCAAAGAGTACTGATGAAAAAAAAATTAATGAAATATTGGCAAAGAGGCTAAAACAACATATCACAAAAATTATATGCTATGATAAGGTTGCATTTAGACCAGGAACAGAGAGTTAATTTAATATTAGGAAAGCAATAAATTTAATTAACCATATCAGTAATAAAACCAAAATAATCATATTTGGCAGGTAGGTGGTTCAATGGATAGAGTACTAGGCCTGGAGTCAGGAAGACCTGAGTTCAAATCCGGCCTCAGACACCTACTAAGTTGTGTGATCTTGGACAAGTTACGTATCCCTGTTTGCCTCAGTTTCCTCATCTATAAAATGAGCTAGAGAAGAAAATGGCAAAGTATTCCACTATCCTTGCCAAAAAAATTCCAAATGAGGTCACATAGAGTCAGTCACAACTGAAACAACTGAACAACAATAATGATGCATATATTTCTATCAAATAAAAGGGAAAAAAATCTTTAACAAAACATAACACCCATTTCTGTTAAGAACTCTAGAAAACATAGGAAAATTGACCTTTCCTTAAAATTATAAGTAGTATATATCTAAATCTAAGAACTACATATATATATATATATTTATATATATATATACATATATATATATATATATATAATGGAGATAAACTAGAAAACTTTCCAATAAAATCAGGGATGAAACAAAGATGTCCACTGTCACCACTTTTATTTGACTCAGTATTGGCTATAGCAATAAAACAATAAAAATAAATTAAGGAATTTCAATTCACTTCTCCATAACTTGAAATACAGGATGATCCACTTTGACAACTGGGCACCTAAAAGTTTGTGGATTTCCAGGTGCTATATAAGCATCAGTTATTATTATTTTAGGTCAGTTATTATTATTTTATCTTAATCATTTAACCCTCTATGCACCTCAGACTGAAGATTGTTCTTCTCTGCAGAGAATCTATCTGGTGTCAGTCAAGGCCTATTGTGGAGTGACATCTCCAAGTATATATAGTTTTAGTTATTGCTTCCTATGTTTTTTGTAAAACTTCTGAGGAGCTAGAAAGAAATTTCATTTTGGTTAAGTGGGTGACTGAATTTTGAGTAAAGTAATACTTTAAGTAGTTTCTTGTTTATTGTAATGAGGCTAAGAGCCATCTCAGAGTCCTTGAGGATTCTGAGCAACCTACTGGGTTTCTTATTACTGTCAATGAATATAATACTAGCACATATTTACATTTAGATATGAAAAAATAAGGACTTACTGTCCTCTTCTCAGTATTCTTTTATAAACAGAGTACAATGAGATGGATACACTTGCTGTAATTTAATGTAATTCCCTGATCTACAATAAAATGAAATTAAGCAAATCCCAGTAGACAGGAAACTTTACTTAGAAATCAATTTATGAATATCACTTCATTTATCTGACTACCAGATAGTATCCAAAGTACTTTGTCTATTAGTCAGGGCTCTTTAAAAGGGCACGGAGGTATAACAGAAAGAACCTGGGATTGGATGTCAGAAAATGTGACTTCCATCTCTGCTCCTTCCTACCAATCTGACCTTGTGCAAATCATTTGACCTTTCTGGATGTCGTTTTCCTTATCTGTAATGTGAAAGACTTGACCTGGATGGTCTCTAAGGTCCTTTTTCGCTTTCAACAACTATAAAGACCAAAAGAAAATAAGGGTTGAGTAGGTCTACCTTCTTTACGTTGCCCATAATCAATGGTAATTCATGGTAATCAAGGTTATCATTCTTTCAGCAAGTTTCCCCTTGCCCCTAAAACAGGTAAATGAGACCTTTGGTTGCCCTTTTATGGTTCTCAAGTCCATTGCAAATCTCACCTCAGGAGTGAAAGATTATTGTTATTGTTATTTCACATATTTTGGTCACTTTCCCACAGCAGACAGTTCCTTCTTTCACTTCCAAGAACACACAGAGCCAGAAAGATGGATTGGCCTGCTGCTGAAATTTATTACTTTTTCCCCATTGTGCTTTCAAATCTTTTCTTAGACACTATCATTCAGAAAACTCTTTTCTTCCTTTAAAATTATTTCCATTATATCCAGATCCTTTTGTTCCCTCTCTTTTTGGATATTCAGTCACTCTCTACCCAAGTAATTTCAGGATCTGGCTCTCTAGCTCTTCTCTAATAGCCTCAGTCTCCCACTTTGTCAGTCTCAACTCCCATGACTTTTATTTTATTCTACAAGGAAGAAAGTTAGTCATAACTTTTGACAAGCTCTCTCCACCCCTTAAAAAAAGAATCTGAATTTGTCTTAGCAACTAGAATCCCTAGTTATTATTCTTGCCTCAAACCATGATATCCAGACAATCCTATCTCTGAATTCTTTGAAATATTTTCTCCTAAAATCTATGGTGCAGACTGTTTATGCCTAATGTATGTCAATGATTTCATACATGTTTTCCTTTTAACAAGATGCCATTAAAGGTAGTGACCTACATTTAGAACCAGTTTACATTAAGACTTAAATGGTTAGAAGACTTATGTGGTAGTTTTCTTCAAAAAACACAGGAGAAAATTAATTTGTACATGTAAAAAATGATAGATTTTGAATAGAAATAGAATTTCTATCCATGGCAAGATCTACACAGCAAAAAGGTGATTAGCCTTACTTGGAGAATTTGAGTACTATAAACAATTATGATGAATCATTGTGGAGAAATGACCTAAGCTAATCTTCTGGTTGGAAGTAGTAATGATCAAAATTGTTTGGTAATGTTAGAAAAATAGAAGAGTTGATAAATGTTAACAGGCTAGGTAAGCAAGTTTCAGAAGCAATAGAACACATTAGCCTATGGATCATTAAACCCACAAACTTAGAAAAGTGGGGCAAGGACTGCCTGTTTCACAAGAATTGCTAATAAAACTGCAAAGTAGTTTGGCAGAATTTAGGTTAAGACAAAGATTTTACACCATATGCCCTGATAGGCTCCAAATAAATTTGTAATCTAAATAAAAAAGGTGACACCATTTAAAAACTCAGTAGGTAGACAATCATTGATTGGTCTTTGATAGCCTTTTTGCTGTCCCTCATTCAATGTCCCATCTCTGTCTGTACCTTTACAAAGGCTGTATGTACCCTGTGCCTAGAATACACTTTTTTCTCTTTCCTTTTTCAGAACCTCTGGCTTCTTTCAAAACTCAACTCAAATGCTGCCACCTGTATTGAACCCTCCTGGATCCTTTCAGCTATTAGTGCAAATCCCTCAAAATTACCTTAATTTTATTTGAATTTATTTGCTTTTACTTTATATGTAACATAGTGCTTCCTCACACAGAATGTAAACTTCCTGAAGGGAGGGACTGTTTCACTTTTTTTTTTTATTTTGCATTAGGTGCAGAATAAATGCTCAGTGACTGGAATATAGTAGACATTTAATAAGTGTTTATTGACTGACTAATTGGTTGTTTGAATATAATCTGCCACAGAAGGTGTTATGTAGGACTCCTTTTAATATTGATCCTATGCTAAGGCACTAAATTAAAAAGAAGAATTTTTTTTTCCTTTCCCTGAGTTGCAAGATGCAATGAGCTCACACAACAATAAAAGATTTTGCAAAGTGGTAAGAGAACTCAGGAAAAGCATTGCCTACAAGAATCCAATTGACTCCCTGATAGCTTAAGAATTCCAAGGAACAGGGGCAGCTAGGTGGCGCAGTGAGTAAAGCGCCGGCCCCAGAGTCGGGAGGACTGGAGTTCCGTTCTGGCCTCAGACACTTAACACCCACACAAAAATACTAGCTGTGTAACCTTGGGCAAGTTACTTAACCCCAATTACCCTCCAAAAGGCAAAGAAAAAAAAAGAATTCCAAGGAAAATAAGTCACCTTGAACCAAGGGTGGGTGCAAGTTCTAGTACAGTAAAAATATCATCTGGATTGAAATACTTTCCCTTTTGTTTCTTTGCTCCTGAATAGTGTATCATCTTGTTCATTCAGAAACTTATTACCTGCTTTAGCCTGTGTTTTCAATACCCAATTCTGGTACTTGAAAATAATGGTCAGGGGAGGTAGAGACAAAATGACAGAGTACAGGCAGCAACCCAAATGAACTCTCCCAACATTCCCTTCCAAGGAACTGTAAAATAACTCTACAAATCAAACTTTGGAGCAGCAGAGCTAACAAAAAGTCAGGATGAGACATTGTTCTAGCTAATACAAGTTAGGAGTTCTATAGGAGAGGTCTTTATGACATGAGTGTGGGAGAAGGCCCAGAGTATAGCAGTAGTGCCAGAAGAGACAACAATGGCAGCAGCAGCAGAAGCATCTTGGGAGCTCTCAGCCGGAGACAGTAAGATAGTCGGACAACTGGTCAAAAGAGATTACAGGGCACCCTTTTCTGGCACCAAGTATAGTTCCCTGATTGAGAACTATATTGCCCATATGTATTTCTGGGTCACAGATCCAGGACAGAGAGAATCTGTGGGGGTTGGTCACAAGACAGTAGGGTCCCTGGCCCCAATTCTAAGGCAAAGAATAATGCTAGTGCTTGTGATCGCAGGAGAGAAGGGAACCTGGTCAAAGTTGCAGGGCCAATAGGAGAGCTAGTGCTTACAGCTACAGGGGAATAGGAGCACTTCCTGGGTAAAGACCAGAGCACAGACCAGGAGAGCAGTGACAGTTCTCCCCAAATCACAGCACCTTGGAAGCACTGAAAACTTGCAGACCAAAAAACCAACTCCAGGAGAAAAAAAAGTACTCACACACACACGCACGCACAATTTCAACCTTGAAGCTTAAGAGAGTGCCTTCCCACCCCTAGGGGAGCACGGTCCAATTTTAACACAAAGTGCAAGTCAAAAAATAGATTAGAAAAAGAAAGAAACAAGAACAGCACAAAAGAATTTGACCATAAAAAGCTACTATGGTGACACAGTAAATTCAGAAGAAGACAACAATGTGAAAAACAGCTACAAGCATAACCTCAAAGAAAAATGCTAATTGAACCCAAATACAACAAGAATTCCTGGAAGAGTTAAAGAAAGGGTAGAGAAAAAAGTAGGGAAAGAAATGAGAATGATACAAGAAAAGTATGAAAAGAACATTAACAGTTATGCAAAAAAATACTGAAGAAAATAAAATTATTGTTCTAAAAAAAAAGGCACAAAATTTCACTGAAGAAAAGAATTCCTTAAAAAGCAAAATAGTCCAAATAGAAAAGGAGGTATAAAAATTCACTAAAAAAATAACTTCTCAAAATGCAGAAGAGGCCACATGGAAAAAGGTGTGCAAAAGCTCATTGAAGAAAATAATTCCTTAAAAATTAGAATTAGGCAAGTAAAAACTAATGACTCCATAAAACATCAAGAAATAATGAAATGAAGTCAAAAATGAAAAAATAGAAAAAATGTGACATTTCATCAGAAAAACAACAGATGTGGAAAGCAGATTGAGGAGAGATAATTTAAGTAATTAATCTAAGTATTATTGAACTATATGAAATCAAGACAAATAATAAGAACCTAGACATTATATTTCAACAAATTATCAAGGAGGGAGTAGAAGCAGGACCTCCCTGATGCTCCGGCTTCCACCTTCCCCAATCCATGTAAAAAGGGAACTCTAAACAAACTTTGGAGCTGTAGAACCCACAAAATGACACAGAGAAGCTAACCTCCCACTCAGGAGAGCCAAGCAGGCTGGCAGGAATCGGCCAGCACAGTGCTCTGGGAGCAGAGCCCAGCCCCACTCAGAGTCATTAGCCCCAGGGCGGGCCTGACCAGCCACTGGCTGGAGGGACTCCAGATCAGCAGCAGCTGTGGGTTTCCAGATTTATCAACACATAGATGTGAAGGACAAAGTGAGAGGTCAGTGCAGTCTGGACTTTGGGACCCAGTAAGTGGGAGTGCATGGCTTTTGCACCCAGGGTGAGAAGCCGCTGAGACACTGGCAAAGCCAGCCAGTGCCATGTGGCAGCTTCAGCTCCTGGCCTGCAGAGTGTAGGGGGACCTAGCACCAGTCTGAGGGGGTAATCACTCTTGCTTTAACCTGCTTGGATCTGTATTACAGTCTAGGGTGGAGGTCCTGGGGTGTGTGTTCAGCTTGCCAGAGCATGTGGAAACCTCAGAGAGGGAACCCATCTCAGCACCTCCGGCAGCTGGGAAAACCCCAGCATTTGGGACAAAAGCTCCCCTGTCTGGTGGCAGAGTCCCAGTGTGGCAAAAAGCCCAGGGGTCAAGTGACTGAGGGGTGACATGACCAGGCAAAGGAAACAAAGCAGACAGAAGATTCCAACATTAGACTCCTCTTTTGGGGACAAAAAGGAGCAAAGCATGGAACAGGAGGAAGACAGTGAAGTCAGAACTCCCACACCAAAAGCTTCCAAGGAAAATACGAGCTGGTTACCAGCCATAGAGGAACTTAAGAAGCAGATGAGAGAAATAGAGGAAAAATTGGAAAGAGAAATGAGAACGATGCAAGAAAATTATGAAATGAGAGTCAACAGCCTGACTGAGGAAAATACCACTCAAAAAATAGACTAAGTCAAATGGCAAAAGAGGCTCAAAAAAGGCAATGAGGAGAAGAATACCTTAAAAAGCCGAATTTGCCAGATGGAAAAAGAATCTCAAAAGCTCACTGAGGAGAATCATTCCTTCAGAATTAGATTGGAGCAAATGGAAGCTAATGACTTCATGAGAAATCAAGATGCTGTTAAACAGATCCAAACAAATGAAAGAATAGAAGACAATGTGAAATATCTCATGGGAAAAACTACTGACCTGAAAAATAGATCCAGGAGAGATAATTTAAAAATTATTGGGCTACCTGAAAGCCATGATCAAAGTAAGAACCTAGAAATCATCCTCCAGGAAGTTCTCAATGAAAACTGCCCTGATGTTTTAGAACCAGAGGGCAAAATAGAGGTTGAAAGAATCCATCAATCACTTCCTGAAAAAGATCCCATAAAGAAAATTCCTAGGAATATTATAGCCAGGTTCTGGAATTCCCAGTTTAAAGAGTGAATATTACAAGCAGCCAGGAAGAAACAATTTGAATATTGTGGAAACAAAATCAGGATAACCCAGGATCTGTCAGTTTCTACACCGAGGGATCGAAGGGCTTGGAATATGATATTCCGGAGGTCAAAGGAGCTGGGATTAAAACCAAGAGTCACCTACCCAGCAAAACTGAGTATCATGTTTCAGGGAAAAATATGGTCATTCAGTGGAAGAGAGGACTTTCAAGCATTCTTGCTGAAAAAACCAGAGTTGAATAGAAAATTTGACATTCAGATACAAGAAGTAAGAGAAGCATAAGAAGGTAAACAGGGAAAAGAAATCATAAGGAGCTTATCAAAGTTGAACTATCTACATTACTACATGGAAAAATGATAATTGTAACTTATGAAACTTTTCTCAGTAGTTGAAGGGAATAGAAATATATATATGAGGGTATATGGGCATATGAATACATATGTGAATGTGTGTATATATGTTTGCAAGTATACAAAGATAGAGTGCACAGGACCAATTTAACAGGAAGGGATGATACTTAAAAGGTGAAATTAAGAAGTGAGAGAGGAATATAATGAGAGGAGATGGGGAGAGACAGAATGGGATAAATTATCTCATATAGAAGAGGCAAAGGAAAGTGGTTACAATGGAGGGGAAGAATAGGAAGGCAAAAGGGAATGGGTCAACCTTATTCCCATTGAATTTGGCTTGAGGAGGTAATGAAATACATACTAAATAGGGAGCAGCGAAGGGGATGAATGGGGGGATGATGGAAGGGAGGGCAGGCTGGGGGGAAGGGAAGTCGGAAGCACCCACTTTTGAAAAGGGACATGATCAAAGTAGAGAATAGAACAAGTGGGAGGTGGGATAGGAGGGAGGGAAATATAGTCAGTCTTTTACAATATATCTATGTCTTCGTTTTGCATTAGCCACACATGTGCAACCTATTCTGAACTGCTTGTCTTCCCAGTAAGTGTGGGTGACAAGGGAGGAAGGGAATGAATCTGGATTCAAAGTTTTAAAATCAAATATTCAAATACACACACACACACACACACACACACATATATATATATATATATATACTATTATTAATACTATTTTACATGTATTTGGGAATTAATATATACAGGCACTGGGGCATAGAGATCCACTGGAAAAGTCAAAAGGGGTATGGGAGAATATATGGGAGAGAGCAGATTGGAGGACGGGATATCCTGTGGGACTGCTATTTTGGGGTGGTGGTTAGCGGAAAAATGGGGAGAAGATTTGTAACTCAAAATCTGGTGGAAATGAATGATGCAAATCAGAAGTTAATAAAGCATTTGGAAAAAAAAAAAGAAATTATCAAGGAAAACTGACCCTATCATCTTAGATATGGAGGTTAAGATAGAAATCGAAAGAATCTACAAATAACCTCCTGAAAGTGATCCAAAAATAAAACCTCCCAGGAATATTGTAGGCAAAATCCAGAGCTCCCACATAGAAGAAAAAATATTGCACTCAGAAAGAAATAATTCAAATATCATAGAGACAGAGTCAGGATCACACAAGATTTAACACCTTCCATGTTATAGGAGCATTGGGCTTGGAATACGGTATTCTGGAAGGATAAAGAGCTAGAATTACAACCTACCTAGCAAAACTGAATATATTCCTTCAGGAGAAAAAAAAAGATATTTAATGAAATAGAGGACTTTCAAGCATGGCTGATGAAAAGATTAGAGTACAATAGAAAAGCTGACGTTCAAGCACAAGACTCAAGAGAAGTATAGAAAGGTAAATAGGAAAGAGAAATCATAAAGGACTCAATAAAATTAAACTGTTCACATTCCTGTATAGAAAGATGATACATGTAACTCCTAGGAACTTCATCATTATTAGGGAAGTTAGATGGTGTCTACATAGATAGAGGGCGTGAGTGTTAGTCAATTATGTTAGAATGATTTTTTTAATAAAGAGGTGAGAAAAAGGGATGCACTGGGAGAATGGGAAAGGGAGAGATAGAATGGGATTTTTACATAAAAGCAGCATGTAAGGAAGAGGTTTTATAGTGAAAAGGAAAAGGGGAGGAGTGGTGGGTAATGCTTGAACTTCATTCTCATCAGAATTAGTTCAAAGAGGGAAGAATATATATACATACTCAATTGGGCATAGAAGTCTATCTTGATCAATAAGGAAATAGGAAGGGAAGGGGATAAGGTAAAGCAAACTTGGGGGTAGAATGATAAAAGGGAAGGTGGATTAAGAAAGGCAGTTGTCAGAAGCAAAAAAGATTTTTCAAGAGGAATAGGATAAAGAATGACAGAGGGAGGGGAAGAGAGAGACAGAGAGAGAGTGGGAGAGAGAGAGAG
>NW_027187391.1:39425045-39442037 GCF_028583685.1 Petaurus breviceps papuanus
GAGAGAGAGAGAGAGAGAGAGAGAGAGAGAGAGTGATAAACAGAAGAAAATAAGATGTTGGGAAATATACAGACAGTAATCATAATTGTGGATGTGAATGGGATGAGTTCATCCATAAAATGGAAGTGGGTAGCAGATTGGATTAGAAACCAGAATTCAATAATAAGGGTTTTTTTGTTTGTTTGTTTTACTGTAGACATGCTTGAAGTAGAAAAACACACAGATAGTTAGAACAAAGGGTGGGAGAAGAATCTATTATGCTTCAGCTGAAATAAGAGAGGCAGAAGTAGCAATCATGATCTCAGACAAAGTAAAACCAAAAATAGCCCAAATTAAGAGATAATCAGGAAAACTACATTTTGCTAAAAGGAACCATAGAAAAGAAGTAATGTTAAAATATTTTGACAGCAAGTTTCTCTAATAAAGACATCATTTCTCAAATATATAGGAAACTGAGACAAATTTATAAAAATAAGAGCCATTCCTGGATTGATAGTCAAAGAATATGAACAGGCAGTTTTCAGAAGAAGAAATCAAAGATATCTATAGTCATATGAAAAATGTTGTAAATCACAATTGGTTAGAGAAATATAAATTAAAACAACTCTGAGGTACCACCACATATTTATCAGAAATGATAAATGGGGGAGGAGATGAGGGAAAATAAGTACACTAATAAACTGACGGTGGTATAGTAAACTACTCCAACCATTCTGGAGAACAATTTGAAACTATGCCCAAAGGGCAATCAAACCGTGCATACCCTTTGACCTAACATCACTACTAGGTCTGTACCCCAAAGAGATCAAATGAAATGGAGCTATATGTACAAAATATTTATAGCACCTTTTAAGGGACTAACCATCAACTGGGGGGATGGCTCAACAAGTTGTGACATTATTATGTACTGTTGTGCTATAAGAAATGATGAGGTAAGATATATATGAACTGATACAACATGAAGTGAGAAGAGCTGGGACATCACTGTGCACAGTAAAAGCAATGTTGATGATCAACTGTGAAAGACTTGGCAACTCTAATTAATACAATAATCCAAGATAATTCCAAATGATGCATGATGAAAAAATAAGAATTAATGAACTCTGAGTACAAATTGAAGTATAATTTTCTTGCTTCATTTTGTTTGTTTTGCAACATACCTAATATGGAAATATGTTTTGCATGATTTCACATATGGAATTAATATCATTTTGCTTGTCTTCTTTGTGGCTAGGGGAAGGGTGGGATGGAAAGAGAATTTGGAACTCAAATTTTGAAAAAGACAGAATATTAAAAATAAATAAATAATATTTAAAAGACCCATTTCTGCATTGACTGAGGCTGTTGTTACTCGAATTTCTTCTTGGAAATGTGTCTTTATGAGATAAGAGACCATCTGGCACAATGTAGGATGTGCTGATACTAGAGGTTACACATAAGCCATTACATTTAAGTAGAAAAAGTAGAAAATTTTAAAGTAGTACTATATTTGACATCCTGTGTCAAACTACATACTCCATGAGGACAACCATTCTAAACAAAAACATCATTCAGTCAATCAATCAACCAAATGAAGTTATGGTCATAGATTTAGAAGTAGTACCGTGTTTCCCCGATAATAAGACCTATCCCGAAAATAAGTCCTCCCCTTACTGTGTAAGATTCCTCTAAAATAAGCCCTCCCCTAAAAATAAGCCCTATTGAGATTGCTACTGTAGTGAAGGTGATCCCCTGCGCTACACGCTACATTACGGTACTCTTTGTATGCACCGTCCCCCCCCACCCCGCCCCGTGAAACGCACGCCGCGCTCCTAGCTGCATCCAATCAGAGCTGCAGCAGTGAGCGCGTCATCCTGTTCTTCCCCAGTGATTTGCTTGCTGGCACCATTGAGAGCAGTGCCGCGGAGGAGAGCTGAGGCAGGACAACATAAGCCCTCCCCTGAAAATAAGCCCTCTGGTGTTTTTCTTTCCAAAAAAATTAATAAGACAGTGTCTTATTATCGGGGAAACATGGTAGGAACATTAGAAATCCTCTTTTTACAAACAAGGAAACTAAGGCCTAGAGAAGGAATATGGCTTGCCCAAGGTCACATAGATACTAAGTAGCAGGGCAAGAATCTGAAGAATTCCAATTAACTGGTCCAAGTCAAGTGGTCTTTCCATTCCACCATATCATCCAAACTAGGTGGAAGTTACAGAGACATATACAGGTTTGACATAAGGAAACATTATAATAATTAGAGCTATCAAAAGGTATAATTGACTTCCTCAGGAGGTTCTTCTCTGTCTGTAGATATTTTTAAGCTGAGACCAGATGACCACTCTTGAAGTAGGAGTAAGAGAGTACAGAGTACAGTAGGGGGAGGAAGAGGGATTTGGTTGAACTAGATTCTTCTTAAGATTCCTTCTGAAGAGGTTACCCACTAAGAGGGTTAAGGTTACTCTGGAGACCCCAAAATACCAACACATCAGGTCCTGCCGAATGAATTCGACTCAAGTCTTCTCAGCCAAGGAAAAGTATAATTTATTAAAAGTTCATTTGCATTAGACACAGAGTAAATCTGTGCTAGGTCATTCTATAGTGCTCTCACTATTCTATGGCATTCTATGGTGCGGTGTGAGATGGGGTCTTCTTATATACAGAAAGTGGTGGGAGGAATCTAGGGGTGGCCTAGAGGAGGAGTTTGGGGAGGGTCTTCAGGAGGAGTTAATGAGGTCAATGAGTGATTAAGGGTGGGAAGTAGCTGGAGGCTACAAACAATGGTGGGCTAGGCCAGTTCAAGGGTATATTGATATTTTGATAGGCTCAGGGGTGGGAAGTAGAAGTAACAATGGAGGGTTAGGCTAGTAGTTAGCATTTAGTAGGTACTAAACTAGGTACAATGTAAGCCTCATGCAAATGCCTCATCAAATGAGCCAATTTAATCAAGAGTCCAAGGGAGGTTCTCAGAGCCTGTACCTCAAGGACTCAAGGAGAGCTTGAGGGGGCTCCCAGAGCCTGTACCTCATCACTTCCACCTCTGAAATTCTGTAATCCTTTCATTATCTTCATGTTACAGTTTAGGAAACTAAGTCTTAGAGACATTAATTTACATCCCTAGGGTAATCGCCAGACTGAAAGTCTTTAGGCTTCAAGACCAATGTTCTTTCCGTTATATCAACATAATAATAGCTACTGTGTGTGAGGCACTGTGTTAAGTTCTAGGAATATAGAGAAAGGCAAAAGACAACCCTTGTTCTCAAGGAGCTCATAGTTTAAAAGAGGGAAAGAATATGCAAATACTAGGTTCAAATAAGATACAGACAGGAAAAATTGGAAGTGATCTTAGAAGGAAAGCACTAGCACTACGTGATGTTTACAAAGTTCAAGAGACATGGTTTCTGGGTAATTGTTTTATCATTAGTGATAAAACTAGCTAGCGTATTGCCCTCCCCAAAACAGATTGGTTACACTCTTGAATGCCAAAGACAAATCATGGTGGTGGGCTCACAATTTATATGCCTTGGGAAGAATGGGTATTCCTGAGGGTTGCAATCAAATTAACTAATGATTAATAATTAATGAAAAAATGAATACTACAATGAGAGGTGAATCTATTCTAATAAGGGGCTGGGGGAATGTGACTTTGGTCATGTCATTTACTTCCATATTGTCCAGCATTGGGCAATCTAATCAAAGAAGTTATCCCCATTCAAACCTGTATTGAATACCACAGGATTCCCCACTTGGGCAGTATCAGCACAAAATTAAAGAGAAAGTTAATTCAATCTCACTATCAGCAATGTCTTTCAGAGACTGAGCAACCAACAGACTTCTGGAGAAAAAAAAAACTGGTCCTTATTCAATAGTTGATTATTAATATGAGAGAGAAATAATCATTTCTCTCAATTAAGAAGAATCTTATTAGACAGGAGAAATTATCTAAGCATCCATAGCAATAAAGATCTGGACACAATGAATTTTAAAAGATCAGTGTTTGCTGAATGACAGTACCATGGGAGGGTCCAAAAGTAGCAGTACAGAGGTAGAAGTATGCTAAAAATTTTCTCCTAGCTCCATATGTCAGAGAATGTGAAAAAAATAAAAAAAGAGTAGCTATATTTGAAAAGGATGACAAAGAGATATGGTGTCTCAGGAGAAAGTCAGGTTTTAATGAGCATCAGGAAGGAAGGAACATTCAAGAAAAAAGACCTAGAATGAAGGAAAATTTATTAACATTGTGTTCCAGTGAGTACGATTGAAGGGGAATACAGAAGAGAATAGGGACTGGGATGGGCTAGATCTAAAAGTTGTTGTTCAGTTGTTTCAGTAGCATCCAACTCTTCTTGACCCCACGTGGCATTATCTTGGCAAAAATACTAGAGTGGTTTGCCATTTCCTTCTCCAGTTCATTTACGAATGAGGAACTGAGACAAATAAAGGTTAAATGACTTGCCCAGGGTCACATAAGCTAGAAAGAGTCTGAAACAGGATTTGAACTCAGAAAGATAAGTCTTGCTGACTTCAGACCTGATGCTGTTGTGAGGTTACCCAAATCACATGCCACCTAATTTGGAGCCCACCATTAAGCCACCATTAAGCTCCTTTATATTTGTCTTTGTTTTTATTATAAAACCTGTAACTGCTTTTAACAGCTTAAAGGCATAGTCCTGGGTAAGAGTTACCCAAGGGCATAGTTCAGGCTCCTCATCTTTCCTTAAATTAGAACTTCCCTAAATCAGTAAGCCTTGAAACAGCAGTATGTATAAGGATTATGGTACAAGCCTGTATAAAGATTATGGGGAAAGTCTATGCTGACCGAGCAAGGTCCTCCACCCAAGATGTTAACCAAGCAGGGTCCCCCACACCCTTCACCCAGAACATGACCCTGACCTGTTCCATGACCCTAGCCTGTTCAGGGAATTCCACTGCCCCTGTACCCTCCACCCACCCTGTTCTAGGAAGGACCCTGGTCACATCATTTTACCCCTGTGCCATGTTTTCCAAATTAGCCCTGAACTATGGATCCAACCAATGGCTGTTCTTGGCTTCTGTATGTCATTGCTTACACTAGTTCCCCTCCCCCATTGTGGTTTTTACCTTTATAAACTCAGTCTGTACCCCAATTCAGGGCTGCCTGATTTGACTGTATACTCCAGGCAGTCACATGCTTGATCAATAAATCCACAACTAAATTTATCAAAAAACTCAAACCTCAGCTCCCTCTTATTCTCTTCACAACAATGCTCTACCCACTTCATCACCTAGCTGTCCTAGGAGCTAAATTTACTATGAGGGAAGGAAGCAGTTGGACTACCCACAATTACCACATTTATGCCATGGATATCACATCAAGCAGAATCTTGGGGGCCTTCTGGAAAAGTGAGAATGTGGGCCCCAGAAAGGAGTGGGATAATCATAGCATGCTGGGAGGGATGGTGGCTTAGAGACTAAAGAAAGGAGGGGGACAATAAATAGGACAAATGTCACTTCTCTAAGGAAAATTAATTGTATACTGTCCCCATTCCCCAGGATGTCAACAGGGATAAAGGTGCAGCTATCTTGTTTTGATTCCATCTCACCCATTGGCATAGCCTTCAATAACACAAGGTCACCTTCACATCCCAGTAAGGATTCAGTGATTTAAAGATTCAGTCTTTAGTACATGAACCCTTAGTAAATTATGATAAATGACAAGATGACTTTCTAGGCATTGAAAAGGGCCTGCCCAACCATCCATCTCTCAGAAAGAATGCAAGTCAATAGAGGGAAATGAACCCATCAGACTATCTTCTGAAATGATGATGGATAGAGGAATCTTCTGAAGAAGACACCTGAAATGTCTTGGATCCTAAGATCCATTGATAGAAGGAAGTATGATGAAGTGGAGAAGCTACTGGCAGACTGGGAGCCATTCCACTGTCTTGCCTGTACTGACAGTTCATTGTTCATTCTGTCAGTTAGGATATAATAGAGTTCCCATGAAATTGCTGCAGCTATGGAACATCTCCTAATAAAAGGGCTCTGTATCTTTCAATTATTTGAATGATGTGACAGTTTTAAGGGGCAAAGAATCTTATGTGTAGGAAACAATTAGAAGAGAGAGAAGCTATGTGATATTGTGGAAAGAAATCTGGACCTAGAGTCAAGCAACAGGTTTAAATCTACACTTATAAGCCGTATGACCATGGGCTATCTCTGAGCTGCTTCCTCATCTGCCAATCTGAAGACAAGAGTGTATTCTAGGCAGAGGAGCTAGGTTCAAAGCCTGACTCTTCCACTTGGCTCTTGGGTGTCCTTGACAAGACACTGCTACTCTTTGGGCTTCAGTTTTCTAAAATTTAAAATAATTGGATTAGAGGAGAAGACTTTAAAGGTCCCATTGTTGCTGTTCAGTTGATTTTTAGTCCTGTTTGTCTCTTCCTGACCCATTCAGCATTTTCTTGGCAAAGACACTGGAGTGGTTTGCCATTTCCCTCTCCATTTTCCAGATGGGTTAAGTTTAGGTCAAATGGGGTAAGTGACTTGCCTAAGGTCACACATCTTGTAAATATCTGAGGCTAGATTTTAACTCAGAAAGATGAGTCTTCTTTACTCCAGACCCAGCACTCCATCCACTACTCCACCTAGATGCCCATATATCTTTAAATATATAATCCTATGATACTACCTACTGCACAAAGTTGTTTTTGGAAGGAAGCACTACAAATAAATATAAGATACAGTACTGTCTATAAATGTCTCCCTTGGACATCCAGGTTATGCAGTGGATAGGGGGCAGGGCTTGGAGTCAGAAAGACCAGTACAAATCTGGCCTCCAACACTTACTAGCTGTATGAACTTGCACAAGTCACTTGAACAACTTCTCTCAGTTTCCCCAACTGTAAAATGTGGATGAATGATAGCACCTCACTTCCAGGGTTGTTGTGAGGCTCAAATGAGATAATATTTGTGAAGCATTTAGCACAGAACTTAGTACATAGTACTTGTTCCCTTTCTTCTTATCTTTGACTTTTCCTGCTCTGTTGCCTCACATGTCCAAGGAATTACCAATTCCTGCTGTTTTAACTTCTTCCCTTTATTTCTCACCTATTCACTGTTCACTCCCACTTGAACCACCTTTATTAACCCCTTTTTTTAACCTGGATTACTCTTTTGTTGCTGTTCAGTCATCTCCATCACATCTGACTCTTTGTGACCACATTTGGAGGGGGTTTCTTGGCAAAGATACTGGGGCTGATTTACCTTTCCTTCTGTAGGAGGAAAGGTAAATCCTTTACAAATGAAGAAACTGAGGCAAACAGGGCTAAGTGATTTGCCAAGGGTCACGCAACTACTAAGTGTCTAAGGCTGGATGAGAATTCAAAAAGATGAGTGTTCCTGATTCCAAGCCCAGTGCTCTATCTGCTGTACCATTACCTAGTTATGAGGTAGAGTTTCAGTTTCAAGATAGAGAGGTATGAGACTTTCTTACCCTGGAACATCCCTGGACCATGCCTGCCCTTTCTGCCACTGGTGAATTTCTATGGGCCATAATAGCCTCAATTCCCTCCCAGCTGAACTCCTGATACTCTCTGGACTTAGTCACCTTCTCCTCTCTCCCCTCTCCCACTTTTTCAGCTCCTTTTAAAGTACTGATTTCCATTAAAATGTAAGCTACCTTCTCCATTCAGCTCTAAGCAAGCTTGATTTCACACCCTGAGGTGAATGAACTTACTCTGTCTAGGTCTATTAAAGGTCCTGTAAAAAATGAGAGTTCACAGAACCCAAAGGAAATCAAGAAAGAAAATATAATAAAAACAGCAGTGGTGTTAATTAACTATTAATATCCTGGGTGCTTGCTTCGGCAGCTCATATACTAAAATTGGAACTATACAGAGAAGATTAGCATGGCCCCTGAGCAAGGATGACACGTAAATTCACGAAGCGTTCCATATTTTTAGAAAAATTTGTAACTCAAAATCTTGTGGAAATGAATGTTGGCAACTAAAAATAAATAAATAATTTGGAAAAATTAAAATAAAAAACAAAACCCAAAAAAAAACATCCTGGGTACTTTTTGCTCATAGAGTTGGACAATGGGATATGGCTGTTGATTCAGGAACTATTGGCATCATCACACCTGATAGTACAATGCAATTACAGTATCATAAGGTCAAACAATTTAGAGATGGAAGGGAAGCTAAAGGTTATGAAGGCCAACCCTTTGCTTTTATAGATAATGAAACTAAAGATCAAAGAAGTTTGTGATTAACTCAAGGTCATGCAGGTACTAAGCAGAGTCAAAATTTGAATCCATATCCTTTTGCACAAAGGATGAAGTTGGGAATAAGGATGGTGTGGGAGCTGGAGGGAGGGTGACAGCAAAAAGACCAACCTTATTATAATAGAGGGTACACATTTGTGGGGGGGAAATGTTGCTTGGGTGCATCAGACCTTACAAAGGACCTTAATCACAAGGAGGAGAAATATGGACTTGTTCTAATTAACAATGGAATGCCATTGAATGTTTCTAAACAAAAGAGTAATGTGCTGGAAGGGGTACATTAAAAGATTAATCCATCACTGAGTTCTGCAGGACAGATTGGAATAGAAAGAAGTTGAAAACAAGGAGATAAATTGGGAGATTAAGACAGTCCAAGTATGAGGTGGCCATAGGGCTGTACTTCAGTAATAAATAGGAAGAAAGATGTGCAGACATTCTAAAAGAAGAATCATGTAAGCATGGGGACAGATTGGATGTCAGATATGACAGAAAGCTATTGATGTCATGTTTGACACCTCTCAATTTTCTAGCCAGGCTGTTTAGAAAAGTGATACCTGGATGACTTTTGTCTATGTTTTCCCACAACTTCCCCTACAGGAGCCTCCTTTTATTTCTCCAGACATCATAAGGATACAAGCAGAGCATTCAGGCTATCCACCAATCATTCCATCATGTAGTCAGCCCATAGTTTTACTATCATTTGTTGTTGTTCAGTTGTTTGATGTCTGACTTTTTGTCCTCATTTGGGGTTTTCTTGGCAAAGATACTGGAGTGGTTTGTCATTTCCTTCTCCAACTCATTTTATAGATGAGGAAACTGAGTCAAACAGGGTGAAGTGATTTGCCTAGGGTCACACAACCAGTACATGTCTAAGGTCAGATTTGAAATCAGATCTTCCTGATTCCAGGCCTGGCACTCTATCCACTTCACCACCTAGCCAGTCCATATCTTTCTATCATACATCTTCTTAATGACATCTTTTACACCTGATCTTCTAGGGAGTTCTTGGTTGGCTATACATTGGAATTTGCTTGTACTGCTCCATCTCCATCTATCTCCCACACCAAATTCTCATTTGATATCTATTTTCCATTGCTTTCAGCATGTCCTAACTAGGCTAATCCATTGTCACTTCAAACTCAATATGTTCAAAATTGAGTTGATCCTTTTCTTCCTTCTGAAACCTACCATCTTCCTAATTTTCTCTATGCAAATGACATGATCATTCTGGCATTTCATTATTTGTTACTTGGTCCAGCAGACAGAAAATCAGTTAATTGGCTATATAATAATGCCAGTAGTTTCATCTTCAAATTACCTTTTATTTATTTATTTATGGGCATATGTTGCATCCCTCCAGTTCAATGTAAGCATTTTGAGAGCAAAGATCATTTGTTTTTTGTCTTGATATGCCCAAAACCAAACACAGCTCCAGGTACATTACAGATGCCTGATAAATATTTGTTTAATTTAATTGAATTGAAGATGATGCTAGTTAATTGAATTAAAGCTTGATTGACAAGTTGATACCGGGAACTTCCCATTAGTTGGTACCCAGGAAATAATCAGTAAAGTAGCAGAGGTGGGGAACCTGTGGCTTTGAGGACACATGTGGCCTTCTAGATCCTCAAGTGTGGCCCTTTGAATCCAAAATTCACAGAACAAATTCCCTTAATAAATGGATTTGTTCTGTAAAACTTGAACTCAGTCAAAAGACTCCACCCAAGGACCTAGAAGGCCACATGTGGCCTAGAGACCACAGGTTCCCCATCCCCGGAAAGCCTCAGGCCTAAAGCTTCATACTATACAAATTCACCAAGGCAAAGAGTGTTAAGAAAAAAAGAGTTTAAGAAGCCATAGAATATTAGGGAATATGTGACATTCTAGAAAATCATGCAATAAATTAATTGAATATCAATTACCATGCCAGGATGTTTATCATTCTCAATTCTGGAGAGTAACCCTCCCAGATTTCTGTTCTGTTTCTCTGATTTCAGAGATTATGTAATAAAAGCGCTGACCCTGGATTCAGACAGTCTGAGTTCAAATCTTGCCTTTGATGCTTACCACAAAGGTCAATTTGGACAAATGACTTTACCTCCCTAGGGTTCAGACTGAACCTTGGAGAATCCTCCTGATTAGAAGATTACAGTAAATGGAAAAATCAGACAAAGGAGAGAGAGAGGAGAGAAAGACCGAAATACTTGTAGCACTTAAGGGTGACTTTCTAAAGCCTATGATTAAAACTTCCTAATCACCATAAAGGGAGCTAGAGCCAGAAATAATCAGGAAAGCAGAGAAATTCCACCAATGAGGCCTATTTGAAAGTGAAATAGAGGTCAAAACTCCACTACGATATGGAAATTAGAACCTACCAGATGTTTCAATGATGTGACATAGTTCAGTGAGGGCAAAGTTACAGGGTTATTAACCATGCCAGCTGGAGTTGGAAGATTTATGTTTTCTCTGCAATGTAAAAATGTATAATCACAACAGAAACATAAAAGCCTGAGCTGGGTCTGAGGTCACAAAATCATGTAAATCAAATTTCACTGTAATAAATAAAACCAACAGCAGAGGTCTCCCTGCAACGTGTGGCCAATTCTCAAGGCAGAGAGGAACCAAATGGCGGCACTGATTACTTGCTAGTAACACTTAAAATATAGGTCAGAAATCATTCATCCATGCACTGGAGACCAAAAAAAAAAAAAACGTACAAATGTAACTGATGACTTTCTCTGAGCTTCACATACGAGATTTAATGCAATTTAAGTTTTCAAGCCCTTGGTAAGACTTCCTTTTGGGTGCCAGTAGATTTTTAAACCAAAATAAACAGTTTCTTTGACTAAATCAGGACCTTCTTCTTATTCAGTTACTGTATATATATTTTACTAATAGGAGAATATCAGGTGGTTGACCTTCCAAAGCTGCTTAAAACAGCAATTGCCAGTGGTTCACATGTGACCTCCTCTAGAAAAAAAAAATTTAAGTTGGCCAAATAAGCACTTCTAGGTGCTTCCAGCCTTCTGTTAATATGGGCAATATTTTTATAGAATTCAGATTTTTTTTCCATCATAGCTCTAGAGTTGAAAATAATCTCAGAAAACATCTAGTCCAGTTCTCTCATTTTACAGAAAAGGAACCTTAGGCCCAATAAGGATCAGTGACTTGCCCATAGTCATCTAGGTGGTATAAGCATCAGTGGCAGGATTTGATCCCAGGTCCTCAGACCACAGGACCAGTCCTTTTATCCAAGATCTCTGAAATCACAAAAGGAAAAAATCCAAGAGTGCTATTCTCTGCAATCAGTAATGTAAAATATCCATCTGAGAATTAGAGGAAATAATTCACATCCAACGAATCATCAGCATGATTCTCCAGAATATCATTTATTTGCAAGCATTCCTGGGGGATAGATGATTTTAGATAATGATATTCAATGGTTTATTCAATCAGGTTCATTTTCTTTTTGTCTTCAGTTTTCTTCCTGGTTGTCACATGACAGTATATACCTATTATCTTTTTAATGTTTAATAATGGTTTGTGTTTAGGGTTTTCTATTTTAATTGTTTAAATGAAATGAAAAATTTTATTTAGGTTTTGTGAAATTCTTTATAAATAAAAATAACTGAAGTCTTGGCAGTTATGTAGGTCTTAAAAACATGGAAAGATAACTTTCAGCAGCACTGCTTAAAGCAGTTGTTGCAGTAGAGGGGGACAAGAGACTATTTTTTCTGTCTGTATTTAGGCACAAACACCACAGGAAAATGCAACGTCTGTTTCTGGCATGCAATTTCTAAAAATTCTCTCTCTCCTATCCTTTCCCTCTTTTTAAAAAGGAAAACAATTTGATATAAATTATACATATGAAGTCATGCAAAACACATATCTATATTAGCCATGTTACACAAGAAAACACGGACAAAAGAAATGAAACAAGAAAAATAAAGTAAGGTTAAAATGTATACTTCAATCCACATTGAGAGTTCACTGGTTCTCTCTCTGGAGGTAGATGGAATTTTTTATTATGGGTCCTTTGGCATTGCCTTGGATCATTTTCTTGATAAGAGTAGCTAAGTCTTTCACAGTTGATTAACCTTACTATATTGCTGTTACTGTGTACAATGTTCTCCTGGCTCTGCTCATTTCACTTTGAATAAATTCATATAAGTTTTCCTCCAAGGTATTTCTGGAAAAAAATATGCTCATCATTTCTTACAGCATAATAGTATTTCATCACAATCATATACCACAACTTGTTCAGCCCCAATTGATGGGTATCCCCTCAGTTTCCAATTCTTCAGCACCACAAAAGAGCTGCTATAAATATATATATTTTTTACATATAGGTCCTTTTCCCTTTTCTTTGATTTCTTTGGGATACAAAGCTATTAGTAGTATTTTTGGATCAAAGGCTTTGCACAGTTTAATAGCTCTTTGGGCATAGTTACAAATTGTTCTCCAGAATGTTTGGATTTGTTCGCAATTCTACCAACATTGCACTAGTATGCCAATATTTGCACATCCCTTTCAGCATTTCTCATTTTCCTTCATTGTCATGTTAGTCAATCTGATAGGTTAGAGATAGCATCTCAAAGTTGTTTTAGTTTGCATTTCTCTAATCAGTAGTGATTTAGAACATTTTTGCTTTTTTCTTTGAGCCAAATTAGATGTTAGTGAGGTTCTAGCATTGCCCACTCCACACACACACACCACCATTTTCCCCTCTCCTATAAAAGCTCTTCCTTGCATGACTCTTTTGTGTGAAATAATTTTCTCCATTTTACCTTTACCTTTCCCCTTCTCTTAGGACATCCCTCTTTCTCATCTTTCTATTTTTTTAACACCATCCCAACATAGCCAACTCACTTGCATATCCTCTTTTTATGTGGAATCCTTCTAACTGCCTTAATAAAGATAAAATTCTTAGAAGTTACACATATCATCTTCCCATATTGAAAGGTAAACAGTTTGTCCTTATTTAATCCCTTATTTCTTTTCTCTTTCTTGTTTACCTTTTTTTTGCTCCTCTTGAGTCTTACATTTGAAAGTCAAATTTTCTATTTAGCTCTAGTCTTTTCATCAGGAATGCTTCAAAGTTCACTATTTCATTAAATATCCAATTTTCATCTTGAAGCATTATACTCAGTATTTCTGGGTAGGTTATTCTTTGTTATAATTTTGGCTCTTTTGCCTTCTGGAATAACATATTTATTTTAAGCCCTCCTCTCCTTTAATGTGATAATTGCTAAATATTGGGATCCTGACCCTTGCTCTATGATATTTGAATTTTTTCTTTCTGGTTGCTTGAATTATTTTCTCTTCAACCTGTGAGCTCTGGAATTTGGCTATAATATTCTTGGAGTTTTTATTTTGGATCTCTTTTAGGAGGTAATTGGTTTATTTTTCTATTTCTATTTTATCCTATAGATCTAGGATATCAAGGCAGTTTTCCTTGATAGTTTTTCAGGCAGTCCAATAATTCTTAGAATATCTCTTTTTAACCTATTTTCTAAATCAGTTGTTTTACCAATGAGATAATCCACATATTCTTCCATTTGTTCATTCTTTTTGATTTTGTTTTATTGTTTATTGATGTCTCATGGAGTCAGCCTCCACTCATCCAATTCTAATTTTCAAGGAATTATTTTCTTCAGTGAGCTTTTGTGCCCCTTTTCCCATTTGGCCAATTCTGTTTATTAGGTGTTATTTTCTTCAGTATTTTTTTATATATCTCTCTTACCAAATAATAGTCTCATGATTTTCTTCCTTTGCTCCTATTTCTTTACCTAATTTTTCCTCTACAACTCTTATTTGATTTTGAAAATAATTTTTAGCTCATCCGCAAAGTCTTGTTGGGCTTGTGTCCAATCTGCATTTTTTTTTTATTATAGCTGTTTTGACTGCATTGCCTTCTAGATTCCTGTCTTTATCTTCCTTGTCACCATAGTAACTTTTTAAGGTCAGGTTCTTTTTTGTTTGTTCATTTTTTTACCCTATTTTTTTTTTATTTTGAACTTTATGTTAAAGTTGGGTTCTATTTCAGCATGGGGGAAGGGGACACTGTCTTAAGCCTCAGGCTTCTTCACCCTCTTGTTTTCAGAGCTAGTTCTGGGGGTTTGGAAGTTTTTTATGCTTCCAAGGTAGTATGATCTAGATAGAGGTATGATCACTGCTCTCTTGGTCTGCACTCTTATCCTTACCTAGGAAGGGCCCCTGATCCCTTGGGATTGAAATCAATATTGTTCCTTAAGATTCCTGCTCCCTTGGGACCAGAAATGATACTGTTCCTCGTGTTCCCTGATCCCTTATGACCAAAAGTGATATTGCTCCTCAGAGCTCTCACTCCTTTTTGACTGAAAGTTCTTCTCTCTACTTCTGAACTATGACCCAGAAGTGGGTATAAGCAATGCCTTCCCAAACAGCACCTTGCCCTGTATCCAGTGCTAACACAGGGTACTCTGTAATCATGTTCTGACAAGTTCCCAGATCTTACTCCTTCTGGCTTCAGAGCTCCTGAAGCTTCTGCTGCTTCTTTCATGAACACCTAATCCTACCACTGGTATTTTATCCACATGCATGCCAAGTCAGTCTCCACCCTATGTCACAGATCCCTCTTTCTAAGCTCCTAATTTGTCTTGGTCTAGAAGAATGTCTCACGCTTATTTTTTTGTTGGCTCTTATATTCCGTAATTTAATTTGAGACATTATTTTAAAGTTGTTTAGAGGAGAATATTGCTAGGACTCAGCTGATTGCTTTTACTAGTTCATCATCTTAGCTTTTCCCCTAATTATGTTGCCATAATAGCATAATGAATGCTAATTAGAATTTAATGAGTAGGTCACTGAGATACTATGTGACTTTCCTAGGGTCACACAATTAGTATGTTTCAGAGACAGAACTTGAACACACATCTTCCTGACTCTTAGACTGGCTCTCCATCCACTGTACCACAAGGCCTCTGAGCATATCTTTAAAATAAGTTGCAGAATAATTTTTACTCTGCTTTGGTAGACGGGGTTTCCTCAACCTGGAGCTCCATAGACCAACAAAATCATAAGTCTGAAGAAAAAACCATGAACTAAAATCCAAAAATTAATTTTTCACTATAGATATTAGGTATTAGGTGTGATAGCATCAGAAAGATCTCCCTCACTAGAGATCTCCAAGGTACAATAGATAGATAGAAAAATAGACAGATATCTATATAGAGACATACACACTCATATGTATGTGTATAGGTATGTATGTATATATATATGTGTGTGTGTGTGTGTGTGTGTGTATATATATAAGATTCTGAGGTTGATTCTATATTCATTCTGAGAGAAAAAATATGAGAGATACAGACAAGTGATAGACAAATAGATGATAAATATAGTATAGTGTAGTATAATGAATAAATAGAAAGAATAATGAATAAAGAGCCACAGACCTGACCCCAGAGTCAAAAAGAACTGTGTTCAAATCCTGTCTTTTATACCTGTTAGTTGTGTGAACCTATACAAGTTCCTTAACTTCATGTCTCCAGGCAACTCTCTTAGGTGATATTACAATATAACTACCCATCTACATTGGTGAAGCAGTTTCCTCAGTAGCAATCCCCTGCCATACTGAAGATACAGACCCAGACCAATATGTATACACATTGATGTGTATATAGTTCTATGATGTCATAAATGTGAAGAATCCCTCTACCATGCAGAATACAATCACTGTTACTAGAGTTGTACAGAGGATGTCTTCAGTGAACATACAGAAAATGAGTTCATATCCTAAAATCCAGTTACTTTATCTGCCTATGTAATACTCTACCAGTTAAATTTAAATAAAAAAGAATAATAGGATGAGAAATAAAAAATAACAACATCTATAACAGTAATAGAAATAACTGACATTTACATAGTGCTTTAAAATTTCTGAAGTGTTTTGTGGACATTATCTTATTTAGGTATAGAGAGATAATGGCAGATAAGAGGGGTTTTTAAGGAAAGCCCCTAAAAGCCCAACTCTAATGGACTATAAAAATGTATAATAGAGGAGAGGCCATAACAATCAATCAATCAGTCAAGAACATTTATTGAGCACTTATTAAGTGTCAGGCACTCTGATAAGTGCAGGGAGAAAAGCAAAAATGGTCCCTACTTTCAAGGAACATGTTTTGCATAAGAGAATTACACTTGGTGACAGCATAGATTTATCCCTTTGAGGGATAGGGGAACAGTATCTTAAGAAATGAACCCAGTTACATCAAGGAAGAGGTATGAGAATATCATGAAAAGAAGTAAGAGTTTACTAATTTGACAGGGATATGGTAAAAGAGAGGAAAGGGAAGAGACATTTTTCAAAGAAAAAAATGTCATTCGAACATACGTTAATGTTATCTTAGTAGTTGTTTATTACCGAAATTATAATTAAAATATATCAAAACTTCCAATAATGCAAACAACAGTAACTTAGTCATTTCTTTCTGAAAAGTTGGTAGTATTTACCCTTTAGTCATGAATTTTTTATTTCACCCTGCATTTGAAAGATGATATATTCAAAGGATGAGCAGCTGAGACATGCTGAGAAATTATTTGTTTTGAAAGAGGATCTAGATATCTCATCTCAGTGTGACTGAACACAATCCTCTTTGGGAAAATGAAAAGGACAGAGTTGCTGTTTTGGGAGGGAAATGGCAATAAGAAATAAGGAAGAAGGAAGAGAGGGAGGGAGGGAGGGAGGGAGGAAGGAAGGGAGGAA